>NW_026861904.1:0-18548 GCF_026571515.1 Ruditapes philippinarum | reverse complement strand
CGTTTAAAAATTAAAGGGCCCTTTTGGGACTTTAACCCTTCTTTCTTGTATATACATTTTTCTTTGTCATTCAGGGAACATTTTGGGGGCAAAAAGGGGTGGGGTTTTTGCGCCCCTAAAAACCTTTTTCCCCAAAACTCCCCAGGGGTTTTAACAAACCACTGCCCCGTTCCAAGGCCCCCCCCTTTTTTGTGTTCCTTCAGGGTTTTTTTCTTGTCTGTATTTTTTAACTTTTTTTTGGGGATTTTTAAACTTTGTTTTTTTTTGAGTCTGTCTTGTTGGATTTTGGGTTGACGGGAGGTTTTTCCCTTTTTTCCCCCCCCCTTTCCCCAAATTTTTAATTCCCCCCCCCCCCCCCCTTTTAAAACCTTTTAACCACCCCTTTCCCCCCTTTAATTCCCTTATGGGCCGTTTTTGTTTTTTAATTTTTTTAAACCTTTTCCCTTTGCCCCCGGTTTTCCTTTCCCCCTTTTTCCCCCCATTTCCGGGTTTACTTTTTTTGGTTTTGCCTCCGGGGTGTCATCTTGGGTTTTTTCCGGGGGGCGGCTTTCCCTGGGGGACTTTCCCTTTTTGCCTTTTTGGATCTTTTTTCCTTGTTTTTTTTGAAAAATTGGACTTTCATTGACGATTTTTTTTGTTTCTGTTGGGAAACGGGTCTCTCCCACAAAAAATATTTAAAATTTGGGTTTTCTACAAATTTTGTCATTTGAAAGTTCATTTTTTCAAAAAAAATTCCCCCCTTTAAAATTTAAATCAAAAAATATTTTTATATTTTTAAAAGGAAAAAAATTTCTTTGGGGACGTTTTCCTTTGCAGTATAAATAAATTTGGTTTGGGGCCTTTAAATTTAAAAAAGTTAAAATTTTAGGTGTTTCCCCCGCCCAAAATTTAAAAAAAAAAGCCAACAAAAATTTTTTTGTAATATTTTTTTTTTAAAACTAAAAAAAAAATATGTTAAAAATGTTGGAAAGTATTAAAAACTCAAACTGTAAAAGGGGGTTTCCGTTTTTAAGGGGCCCCTATGAGGGGCAAAATTTTAAAAATTTAATATAGCAAAGATGGTTTAAAAAACCGGGAAATTTGGCATACTGGTGCAAAGGGGCCCGGTTGGGGGATGTTGCATTTTAGGGGCATTTTTTAAATTCATTGTCCAAAAACTCAAAAAAACCCCGGTTCTGAAAATTTTTTATGAAATTTTTGGTTCCAAAGGGTTTTCATTTTTGTTTTCCAAAAAAAATTTTTTTTTTTTTTTTTTTACAAAACCTGAAACATGTATAAAACATAAATGCACTTTCCCCTTTTTTAAATAAATTTTTTCATATTATTTTTTAAAAAATTGGGGGTTTTTATTTTTAAAAAAACAAAAATTTAGAAAAAAAAATTTTTTTTCCCCAAAAAAACATTTTTTGCAACGATATAAAAAACCTTTTTGGTAAAATTTTGGGGAACCCTTTTTTGTCCCCGAGTTGTATCATAGTCCTTTAATCTTTGTTTTCATTTTTGCTATTTTGGCAGATTTCGAAAACCCATCATTTTTTTTGGAAAAAGATTTTCAAAAGCTATTTTATACTAATCCCGGGAGGAGAAAAAAAAGCAAAAAGTAAAAATTTTGGGTTTTATTTTCATTTTTTAAAAAGGTTCACTTTAAATTTTGTTTGTTAAAAATTTTTTAAACTACACCATAAAAAATTTTGTATCTAAATTTTAAAAATTTAAATTTTTTTTTTAAAAACAAGGGTTTACTTTTTTAAACATTTTTTAACCGGGTTTTTTTATTTTTAAAATTTTCAAAACCTTTTTAAAAAGTTAAAAATAAAAACGAAAATTTAAAATTTTTACATGCTTTTTTTAAAATACCCAATAAAATTTGAAAACGGGTATTTTGGTTTTTGGCCCTTTAAAAATTTTGTTAAAAGAAGTTGGGGAAACCTTGCAAAAAATTGTTTTTTCTCTGTATGTCTTCTAAAAAAAAAATTTTTTAATTTTAAAATTATTTTGTCAATAAATTTTTTTAAAAAAATTTTTAAATTGGGAAAAAATTGCAGTTTTTTCAAAATCTTCAGACTAAATTTAAAAAACTTATTTTGTGGGGAAATTTTGAAATTTCAAAAATTTTGGGGTTGGGTTTTTACCACAATTTTTTAGAAAAACAAACCCCGTAATATCCCACCCCAAAAAGTTTTAAAAGGGTTAAATTTTAAAACCCCCGGGTTAGAATGCCCCTTTTATACAGAAAAAAAATTTCTTTACTGATATTTAAATTCTTCCCAACAACTTTGGGCCCCCCCACTTTTTAAAAATTTGCGGTTTTTTGGGAATAAAATTGAAAAAAAATTTGGGCATACGGGGAAAAAAAAGGGGGAACCCGAAAAGTCCAATTTAAATTAAAAAAACTTTTAAAAAGGGAACCATTGACAAGCAAAAGGGAAAAGCAGGGCCTTTTTTACAAAAAAACCCCAAAAATGACAAGGGCAAATTTTCCCGGGGTAAGACGAATAATTTTTGGGAAAAAATTCGGGTTTCTAATGAAATTTTTGGGTTTTTAATTTTGATCCCAAAAAATTGACTCACATTGTCTTTTAAATTAAAATTTAAATTCTTTTAAAAAATTGGTTTTCTGAATTTTTAAAACAAAAAATTTTAAAATTTTAATCCTTTTAAACCAAAAAAAGAAAAAATTAAAAATTCCCAAAGGTTTTAAAAAAAGGAACTTTTGGGCTTACCCAAAAAAATTACAAAAAAGGAAATTTAAAAAAAATTTTGGCAAAAAAAACAGTTTTTAAATGGGCCCATAAGATTTTTGGGCCTGTTTTTTAAAATTTGGTTTTTTGGACGGGCCTTTGATTCTTGATTTTGAAAAGGCTTTCAAACCCCTTCGGGTTTCCCCGTTTAAATTTTCCATTTTTTTTATTTTCCGCCCAATTTTTTTTTTCTTTTAGGCCCCAAACATGTTTTATTTGGGGGCCCCGGGGACCGCGGGCTTTGGGGGGGAAAAAGGCCCCAAAAACGTTTTCACTTTGACTTTTTTTGTGTTTCCCCCCCGGCCGTTTTGAAAAAATTTTCCCGGGAGGGAAAACTTTTTTTAAAATTTTTCCCTTTTTGGGGAAACTTTCCCAAAGGGTTTTTTAAAATTTCTCCTATTTTAAAAAAGGAAAAAACACTTTGCCCTTCAGAAAAAAAATAAATTTTTTTAAAATCCTCAAAAACTTTTTTTTTGGGAAAAGAAGCAAACATAATTTTTAAATAACTTTTATAAAATAAAAGGGGTTTTTAAAGGGGTTTTTGTTTTTTGTTTTGTTTTTAAAAACCCAAAAAGGGAATTTTCCCCAATAAATTTAAATTTTTAATTTTCTTTTTTAAAAATTTTCGAAAAAATGGGTTAAAAACCCAAAAAAAATTTAAACCATTTTTTTATTTTTGGATTTCCAAAAACCCCCAAAATTACAAAATTTAAAACCAAATTCCATTTTTTAAAAATTTTTTAACTATTTTGTTTTAAAAAGGGGGAAAACAAAAAAGATAAAAAAAAAAATGATTTAAGGCCAATTTTGAAAAAATTTTGAGAAACAAAACTTTTTTAGAAAAATTTTAAAAAAGGTTTAAAAAAAAAACTTTTTGAAAAAATAAAACAATTTAAATTTTTTGCATTTTTTTGTTTTTTGGATTAATGGGCCTCTGCCTTTTTATTTAAAAATTTTTATTAAAAAAAAAAAAAGGTTCGTAAGGTTTGGAATTCTTACATTTTAAAAAACAAAAATAAAAAAGAAAAAGGAACCAAAATTTATTTATTAAGGGGGCGGGATTTTACACCAAAAGGTTTTTTTTTAAAAGATTTGTTTTTTATTTTTAAAAAAAACCAAAAGGCAGATAAAAATTTGGTATTTTAAAACCCCAAAAAAGCCATTTTTTTTAAAAAAAACAAAAATTAAAAGGGGTAAAAAAAGGGTTAAAAAACCTTAAAAAAACCCCTTTTTGAAAATTAAAAAAAAAAAAATTTATTTTTTCCCCAATTACATTAAAACGTTTGCTTTTTCCTTGTTAAATTCTTTTTTCCCCCCTTATTTTATGGGAAAGTTTAAAAAATTTAAAACCCTTGTAAATTTGGGGGTTTTTTAAAAGGCCCCAATCAAAAAAAAAAGGGATTTCCTTAAAGGGTTTTTTTTTTAAACTTTAAAAAGGGAAAATTGAAAAAAAATTTTTTTCCTTTTTTGGGTTTTAAAGGGCCTAGAGCAAAAAAAAATTTGGGGGAAAAAAAGGGTGTCCCAAAAATTACGATTTTTGGGCTTACGCCGTTTTCCAATTTTGTTACCTTTTCTTTTTCAAAAAGAGGGGCCCCCCCGGTCGGCCTAGTATAAAATTTTTTTTTTAAAAAATTTCGGGAAATTATTTTTAATTTTTTTAAATTTATTTTTTTGCATTACTGTTTTAGTTTACCCAACTAATCTTTTTTTCCTTTAAATTTTAAAAAGGGTTTTTTTTTTGGGGGTTTTTAAAAAACCTTTTCAGTTTTTTTAATATAATAAAAAAATGTTTAAAGATAAAAAACCAAAAAACAAAAAAAAAATCCCCCCTTTTAAAAAAAAGGGACAAAATTTTTCTAAAACACACACATTTTTTTTTCCCCTTTGATTTTGGGGAATTTTGAAAAAAAAAGTTTCCCCTTTTAAAAAAAAAATTTAAAAAAAAAGATATAAAAAATTTGATATAGCCCCCAAACTTTTATTTGATCCCAGGTAGTTTATTTTAAAAAAACAATATTCCCCAAAAGGGGCCAAATTTAGGGGGGCCCCGGGGCCCCTCGAACTTTTTTTTTTTGTTTAAAAAAAATTTTTAAAAATTTGATTTCAAAAATCAAAAATTTGGGTTTAAAAAAACCCATGTCGTTTTTGCCCAAAAGGTTTCTTTTGGTTCCAAATTTTAATCAAAAAAAACCCCAAAAAATAAAAAAAAAACCCACAATTTTTTGGCCCAAAAAAAGGGGGAAAATTTAAAAATATCCCCACTTTTTACCTTTAAAAAATCAAAAAAATAAAAAATTAAAATAATTTTTTATTTTTCCCAAAAAACGTTTTTTGTTTTTTTTAAATTAAAAATTGGAAAAAAATTTTTTCTATATTTTGGGGCCAAATTTTCTTAAATTTATTAAAAAAAAAACAGGAAAAAATTTCCCAAAAATTAAAAAAAATTTTTTCCAAAATTTTTTTTGTTGACTAAAGGGGTTTTTCTTTTCTTTTTTTTCCTTTTTTCAAAAACCCACAGGGGGAGGAAAACCCCTTGTAAAATTAAAAAAACTTTTCTGAAACTTTGGTAAATTTTTTTTCCCCCGGGAAATTAAAATTTTTTCCGAAAACAAATCCCCCTTTTCTTTTCCCCCATTAATTTAAAAATTTTGTTTTTCACATTGTTTAGAAAAATTTAAACCCCCAAAAAAGTTGTTTAATTTAAGCAAAAGTTTTTGAAAAAAACGGGCTTTGATTTTTTTCTTTAAAAAAGGGAAATTTCTTTAATTTTAACCCCACAAAAGGAATTATCTAGGGCCCATTTTCCACCCCCTGGGAAGGGAAACTGGGTAAAAAAGGGAAATTAATGAAAAAGAATGTATGAAAAAAAAAGTCCCAATTTTTTAAAAAAATCTTACCCAGTTTTCTTTTGCCCATGTTTAAATAAAAAAACCCAATTTTTCAGGTTTTAAAGGGGGAAATTTTTCACGACTTTGGGGGAAAATGCACAAAAAACCCCAAATTTTCAACGGAATATCTTTTAAATCCACAAAAAAATTTCATAAAAAAATTCCAGCTTTACAGAAATAAAAATTTAAAAAATTTAAAAATTTAAAAAAAAATGTTTTTTTTTAAAAGTTTTAAAAAAGAAAAAAAAAACCTTTAAAAAAACCCTTTCCCAAAAATTTAAAAGGAAAATTATAGCAAAAAAAGAAAAATATTTAAGATGGGAAAAACCAAAAAATCTTTAAAAACTGTTTACCCCCCGTTTTGGAAAAAAACTGTTTTAAATTTTATTAAAAACAATTTTGGGAAAAACTTTAATTTTTTTTAAAAACTCTTTTTTAAAAAAAAATTTTAAATTTAAAAAAAAATTAAAAAAAAAAGGGTTCCCTTTTCCAAAATTTTGGGGAGGGAAAATTTATTTATTTCTTGGGGGGACTGAAAAAAAGTTTATATTTTAAACTTTTTTGTTTAAAAAAAAACGGGAAATTTTCCCAATGTTTTAAACCCAAAAAATTTGAAAAAGATCATTTTTTACAAAGGTTTAAAAAAAAAAATAGTTACAACTTTAGAAAAAATTGTGGGTTTCCCAAGGGAAAGCTATTCAGAAAGTGCCCAACTTTTAAGGGGCAGAAAAAAAAATTGTCCCCCCAGTATCGTCGAAAAAAAAGGAAATTTAAAATTTTGTTTTAAATTTTAAACCCTCTGCACCCCCGGTCCCCCTTGTCTTTTGGGAAACGGGGACAATTGTTTGTTTTAATTTTTTTTGCCCTTTATTTTTTTAAAAAGAACCCAAAAAATTGATTTTTTTCAAGGGAAAAAGTTTAAAAGGCAAAGGCAAAAAAATTTTTCGTCTGTGATATCCAATTTAGGAAAACCAAAAAAAAACAAAAAAAAAGGGAACATTTTTGAAAAGCTTTTTCTGTTCCCAAAAAAAGCATTTTTAAACTTTATTAAACTAAAATTTCAGATATTTTTTTTAAAAGGGTACTTTTTAAAAACAATGATTTTTTTTTAAATTTTTCTTTTGTTTTTCTGCCCGATTGGGAATTCTACCTATTTTTTTCCCTTTTTTTTAAAGGGGGAATTTTGGACATCCCATGAAAAAAAAAAATAAAAAAATATTATGATTTTTTCATTTTTTTAAAAAAAATTTTACAGCAAAAAATGTTCCCCATGGTTTTGTCCTAAGATTTTTTTACGGGGAACCCGGTTTTTCCTTTTTAAAAAAAAGGGAGGGCCATGAGGGCCCCTTTGAGGTCGTTTCCCCCTTAAAATAGGGCCCCCGGGAAAAGGGGGGGCCCCATTTCCCAAAACCCCCCCGGGGGTTTTATTTGAAAAAAAATTTGGGAAAAACCCCAACTCATTAAAAAGATTTTTTCACAAGGGTTAAGTTTTTATTTAAAACCAATTTTTAAAATTTTTTACACCACATATAAAAAAAAAAACAATGATCTTTTTCCCCCCCCCCCCCCCCCCCCCCTCCCCGGGGGAAAGGGGGCCCAATTTTAAAACCGGGGGCGGGTTTTTTTATTTGAAAAAAAAATTTTGGGTTAGAAAAAATCCAAAAGAAAATATTTTTTTGCTAATCATCAAAAGCTCAAAGTTTTCTTTGGGTTTTTTTTAAAAAGGGAAATTTTTTAAAAAAGGTTTTTTACTTTTTACACAAAATTTTAGAAAAAAAAACAATGAAAACCCCTGGGGGGGGCCCCAATTTGCCCAAAAAAGGGGCTTTTTTTTTGAAAAAAAAATTTTGTATACACCCCACTGGGAAAGGGCAGGGCCTAAATATCAAAACTCTCCCTTTTTGGGGTTTTTTTTCAAAAAAGTTTTTTTAAGTTTTGCTAAAACACATAAAAAGGAAAAAATCAAGGGCCCCCCAGGGCGGGGAATTTTTGGGGAAACCCTAGGGCAAAAATTTTAAAACCAAACTTAGTAGAAAAACCCCCATTGGGGAACATTTTCTTTTGCTAAAAAAATTTAAAGCTCGGGGCCCCTTGGATTTTTTTCCCCAAGGGAAGGGTTTTTTTAAGTTTTTACTATAGCATAAAAAAAAAAAATAAAATTGACCCCGGGGGGGGGGCCCAAAATTTTGACCCCGGGGCTTTTTTTTTTTGAAAAAAAAAACTTGGTAAAACATTTCATTAAAAATTTATTTATCCCTGAAAAAAATTCCTTAGCCTTACCCTTTTGGTTTTTTTAAAAAAAGTTTTTTTTAAATTTTTTTTACTATATGCAAAATGGGGAAAAATAAAAGGGAACCCCCAGGGGGGGGCCCCCAATTTTAAAACCCCTATAGGTTTTTTATTTGAAAAAAAAACTTGGTGGGGAAAAAACCCATTAAAAAAATTTTTTTTTCTTTTGCTAAAACCCTTGGGCTCAAAAGGCTTTTTGGGGTTTTTTAAAAAAAGGGAATATTTGGGGAAAGGGCCCCGGCCGGGGAGGGAAAAAACGATCAAAAAAAAAGGGCCCCCAACCCTGTCACTTTGGGGAACAGGAAAAAGGGCAAAAAAAAATTTGTTAGTAAAATTTAAAAAAAACGTTTTAAAAGAAAAAAATAAAACCCATAAAAAAGGGTCTTTCGGGGGAAAAAATATGATTTTTCCCTCAAAAAAATAAAAAGGTCTGCTTTATTTAAAATATTTTAAATGAAACGAGAAAAGTAAAAAATTTTTTGGGGATTAATTATTTACTTTAAAAAAAAATAATTTTTTGAGCTGGGGGCCATTGTGTATGTTTAAAATTTTTTTAGTTTGATTTTGGGTTTGATATTAAAAAGGGGGGAAAAAAAACATTTCCCCACATCAACAAAACAGCCAAAATTTAAAAACCCAACCTTTTAAAAAAAAAAAGGGGGGAAACAGCAAAAAACCCTTTTTTTTCCCGCAGATAAACATGAATTTTTGGTTAATTTTCTTGACCTTTTACCAAACCCCAAGGGCCCCCTTTAAATGTTGTTTTCTTTGCAAAATCATGGGGAAAACTTTTAAATTTTCTTTAAAAAGTGGTTTTTTTTGGGCCCAAATTTTTTTAAAAATTTTTCCCCTTTAAAAAAAAAACCGGGCTAAAAAAACGAACATAAAACCCTTTTGCCCCTTTGGGGTTTTAAAAAAAAAACCCGGGATTTAAGCCCCTTTCAATTGTTTCATGGGGGGGGACCCATTTTTTAAAGGGACCCGGAAACACAAAAAATTTGAAACTTTCCCGGGCCCAGCCCGGAGCCCCCATTTCCTTTTAACCCCCTTTTTCCGGGTTTAAAAGGGAAAAGGGGATTAAATGATGGGGGAAAATTTTTAAAAAGGGTTCTCGATACAAAATCCCAGTATAAACATTTCCGTTTTTCAAAAAAATTGAAAATTTTAAAAACTATATGAAGGGCCGACGAAAAAAAATTTTTCGGGGAAAAACAACAAAATTTTGTGTTGTATTTAATTTAATTTTCCCCACCATTTGATTTTTTTACTCTTTCAGCTTTTTTTGGGGCCCCGCAAAAAAAAAAAAACCAAAAATTTCGGCAAAAAAAAAATGCTTCGTTAAAAAAAAGTTGTCAAATAAAAATCAAGGTAAATAAAAGGTTTAAAAAGGGGACTTTTTGGAAAAAATTTTAAACTTTTTCCTTTAAACTTTTCGGGGGGAAAAAAAATTTGCCCCAAATTTGGGGCAGGGGGACGAAAACCCGGGACTAAATAAAAATTAAATTGGCCCACGGAGAAAAAATTAGTTTAAAAAAAAAAATTTGGTCTTCAACGGGTTTAAAAAATTTTTAACTGAAAAAATTTTTTGGTTTTTCATAAAAACATTCCGGGTTAAAAAAAATTTTTTTAAAAAACCCTTTTCAAAATTAGAAAAACCCGAAGTTTTAAAAAATTTTTGCTTTTTTTCTCTCCCAATTTTTCCCCGGGTTTTAAAAAAAACCTACTTCGGGGGGAAAAACGATATTTTTTTTCCGAGATTTTGATTTTTTAAATTCCCAGGGGGAAGGGGGATTTTGAAATTTGGGTAAAAAAAAAGGTTTCATTTTTTAAAAACCCCAAAATTCCGGGAAAAAACTGTGTTTTAAATCAAAATTTAATTTGCTTTCAAAAAAAAAACCTTGTTTTTTTATTCTTCAAGTTTTAAATTTGTAATTATTAAAACAAAAAATTGCAAAAACTATCCCCAAAAAAAAAGGCCCAATGGGGGAAAAATTTCCAGGAAAAAAAAACCGATAGGGGCTTTAAACCCCCAAATTTTTTAAAAACCCCCCTTAAAAAAAATTGGGATAAAAAAATTTTTTCCTTTCCTTTTTTCTTATTTATTTAAAAAGTTTGATTTTAAAAATTCCCAATTTACTGTTTTTAAAAAAAGGGGGTTTTAAAACCCTAAAAAATTTTGTGTTTTGGTTTTAAGGTTTAAATTTTTGAGGTTTTGCTTTTTTTAAAAATTTTTAAAAGGGGCCCGGGACAGCTTTTGGGGAAGGGAATTATTTAAAAAACCTAGTAAAATTTTTACAAAAGGACAAAAATAAATTTTTTTTTTTTTTTTTTGGGAAATTTTTTTGGGGGCCCAAAAATTTTTTGGGGCCAAACATTTTTTTAAAATTAAACAAAACTTCCCTTTTTGATTTTTTAAAAGGGGCTAAAAAAATTTTTGCATTCATTTTGTTTCCTTTTACTTTCTAGAGAGGCAATTCGTAGAGACTTGTAGTCATTCATTTATAGGTATGATATCATATTAATTTATTCTCACCAGCTGGTATCAATTATCACTGCAATGCCTTAGC
Source organism: Ruditapes philippinarum (assembly GCF_026571515.1). Taxonomy (NCBI): domain Eukaryota; kingdom Metazoa; phylum Mollusca; class Bivalvia; order Venerida; family Veneridae; genus Ruditapes; species Ruditapes philippinarum. The sequence continues at coordinate 8,063 of NW_026861904.1, read as the reverse complement.
GCACACGAATTTATTCTCGAAAGAGATTTACGTCTGTGGAGGAAAGAAGGTGCTTGATTTAGTTTCTAATATCAAACAATTTATTGATGAATTTATAAATGACCAGTGTAATTTGTAACGAAATGTAGTTAAACTTACTGTAAAACGTAAATTATTGTATATTTCAGTTTTAATAACAGAAGGTAAACAAAATAAAAATGTGTTTCTTGCCAAATTCGAAATTTAAACTGCCTTATTAAGTGACAACTACTTATGACTTATTTGCTCATAAATGATCAGTGCAATTTGTAAATTAATGTAGTTAAACGTACTGTTTAACGTAAAATTTTGTATAAAATCTTGAGCAAAGAGGACTATTCAAATATCATTCATAATGAGCAAATATTCTTAATAACAGTCTTAGTCCACATTTTCTGAAGGGATTAAACCAGAATTATTATTATCACGCTCTACACTGATCAATGCTATCATATTAAATAGTCCGCAAATCAGTTGATACATTCTACCCTAATCAATTACAGGTACATCAATATAAAAATGTCCGAACGATTCTCCAAAATATTTTGGAAATCCACCATTTCTTTTACCATTCATATATATATCAGTTAAGTATAATCGTTTTAGAACAAAGTTTCAATAAAGAACCGTGTGCGTGCATACGCGCGCGCGTGTGCGTGTTCTAAGATTTATAAGCCTCGACATGCCCTTTGGGCACTTAAAGTACGGATCCAGTGCTTACCAGACTACTTTTTAATGTGGTATAATGCAATGGCATAGCGCTTTTAGACCAATGCAATCTAGTACAAATGCCCTATTGACTTTTCCTAACACATATAATTACTAAACATCGGAATTGGGCAGGAAACGAACTTCTATATCGGAGCTTCTGAAATAACAATATAAATGATGTTGTGCCATAAAGAATTATTTACGAACATTTTGAAATAGATTCATCTCTTTCTGTGACAAGCATCTGATACCATTAAGTACAAACTTATTGCTTTTTGTTAGGTGAAACACAGTAAAGGCGAAAATTCTGTACATTAGATCTATTTCATTATCATGATTATAAGTCCATTTAGTAATCGGGCACACTTTTTTATCAAGGAAATGTTAACATTATATGAAACGAGTAGTTTTCCTGAAAGTGTCAAATGCTAACAAATAAATTCATTTGTTTGTTTTGATTTTTACGGCACGTCAACACATAACTGGCCATATCGTGCCGAATGCTATAATAATTTCATTTACAAAATACTGAAAGTAAAACAACATTAATTGCATATCCGTCGTAGGGCAACCATTAGTACACTTTTACGAACGAAATAGCTACAATGTCATGTAGTTGGTGGAAAAAAAATGTTTCATTCACAAAAGTTCATCATTCAGCGTTTCTGTTTTGACCTGGCGTATTTTTATTTTATTGTAATAAAATATATATTTCTGTTAGTGTGTCAGTCAGGTTTTCCCCTGTAAACTACTGAAACGTTTTCTTTCAATGTAATTTACATATACAACACATTAAATAACCTGTTATGTATTTCAATCCAACACTTAAGTTAATTTAAAATTACTGTGAGAATCATTTGGTGATGTTAAATAAGCTCTTTATTAGAAGTTTCATTATGGAACGATCTTCGTCTCTAAAATATATTTGTTTCTCCATTTTAAAAAGTTTATATGTTGGTATGACGTCAGCTCAAAATGTCTCACATATTTAGTCTCGCATACAAATCATATCAGATGTATCAATGTTAAGAAGATCGCAAATAACAAGACACACATTATTGTGTCAGCTTAACTAGACAAACGTTACCTTATCGGCTGGAAAATTACACGTTATTGTCTTCTAAATGGACATCATTGATTTTATTCTGTTTGAACTGTCTCTGCACAATAAATATTCAATTTGGTTTCTAAGAATGTCTATTTGCAGAACATTATTGCAACGAATTGTCCCCTTTTATGTCAAATATATGTTATATTAATAAGAACAAAACTCATTGAAGACTTCTTTTGCATGTATTATATAAACGTTTTGGCCTTACTAACTTAAGTCCCGTTTTTGCGTGTTGTATATCAATAAAAACATGGAATCCTTATCACTTGATCAGCACTTCACGTTTGATATTGCTACGTGGCAGATCAGTTGTAAAGATAACAAGGTTCACGATATCGTAGCCTATATATATTAATATGGAGGAGCAAAGGGTAAGAAATAGTTACTTATTCGTCATGTTATATACATTTGTCAAAACGTAACAAATTAAATATGAATAAAAAAATTTTAAAGTTTATATTAACAATACTCTAGATTCTACATGCTAGGTTTAATAGCACCACTTTCGTAGAAATGATATTGTTTTAAAGGTATTTGTGACCTCAGACCTTTTACAGAAGTTAAGAAACCTTGCTGAATTGTATGTTTCTGTATGTACTCTTAAAAATAAATTTCCAAATTCTCTTACCTCAGCATGTGCCAATGATATTTTACGAATTGTATTAGACAAATCTTGTTTTTTTCCAGAAATCTGCAGACTGATATAACTTTATTTTGCAGGAAAGGCAATCATATTTTATGTGGTTCACTGCAATATAAGAAACTAACGTAATATACCAACACGTTTTCAAATTTAATTTGAAACCAGTAGAATGCACTGTATACAAAAATTATTTCATATTGAGAATTTATCCTTGCAACAACGAGCCGTTGTTTTGCATTTTGCTTAATTTATCTTGACGGACGTCGTGTAAAAATAGTTTTCAGCAAAACACGACCCCGATAGTTTCATTTATTAATAACTGTCAAAAGACGGCACCAGCACATGAAAAACATGGCTTTATATGAACAACAAATGACAAAACGCGGAATGACCGGGTAAGACGTAACTATACTTTTTTTTGCATAACAACACCAGTGCACTTTTTTGCGAGCACTTACATCTATAGAATAGAGTAAAGCAGAATCCCTAAAGAAAGCCCAACACAACAAAATTGAAAATGTTGCAGGCTCGGTTTGATTGAGCCTGTTCATTGACGGTACTGGAAAGTGCAAGTTACCGTCCACGCCCCCTAGCACCGGCTTAAGCAGAATTCAACATTTAACAAGAAATGGTGAAATTTTAAATTTAGAGACATCCGCAGATGTGTTCATACGGCGGTTGTCATGCAACAGAAGCAACAGTACTTATAAAATAGTCTAGAGGTTTTGGCTTTAAAAACGTCCACGTGCTTCTTGAGATGGTAATGTACGAAAACAAAGCGCATGAAACCCAAGCTTCATTTGTTGTCAGATGTAAACTGAAGGCGTAGCAATATAAACAAGATATAATGATATGACTTACAATGGACTAAATATTAAAGCTGTATTGATATATTATTAGCTCAAAACATGGTTTACCACACTGAAATTGTATTCATAAACCAAAAATAATAATAAAGTACACATGCCTTGTGTAAGAATAGTAATATAATAAAATATATCAGTAAATTTTAAATGTCACAGTTTAACTTGAATATTTAACCAAGGAATTTAGCTCTGCTTGAATTACTTAAAATATAAACTGTAGTGTCCTACTGGTGAATCACAAATAAGTTATTAGTGCTGCAAATTCATAGGGTAAAATGACATATCAGCCAACAGCAAGTTTTTCAATCAAACCGAGCCTGCAACATTTTCAATTTTGCCGTGTTGCCCTGTCCTTTTTATGTTTGGGGTCCGCCTGGGCTCCTTGCCATTGGTTCTTGTTGCTGGGTCATATGGGGGTTGCGTTCATTGAACGCCGCCTTTCCTTGTTGATCTTGTTTTTCATATTTTCTTTAGAGATTCCGTATTTATCTATTTTATATACCAAATTGTTCGTCTAGGTCTATAGTTTCAGGAACAGATATTCATTTGGCTAAAGTCCGATGCGAAGCTTAATCCAAGCGTTAAAGATGGCCGCCAAATCCCCCTTTCAAAATTCTATTTTATTTAGTTCCGCCCATTGTTTTCTAGTTTAGGGCACACGCTTTTTATTACTTGGGGACCATACGCCGCTTTTCATGGAATGGCACGGAAGTGTCACATTGAAGGTTCCATGATAACCGCCGTATGAACACATCTGCGGATGTTTCTAAATTCAAAATTCTACCATTTCAAGTTTAAATTGAAATGTTGAATTCTGCTTAAGCCGGTGCTAGGGGGCGTGGACGGTAACTTGCACTTTCCAATACCGTCCATGAACAGGCTCAATCAAACCGAGCCTGCAACATTTTCAATTGTGTTGTGTTGGACCTTCTTTAGGGATTCTGTTTTTCTCTATTTTATTGTCACATCCGTGTTATTTGTGCCGTGTGGCGGCTGTAAAAAGTCTCCCCGTACATTTAATCAATGATGTTATATTTTCGATCCTTGAAGATCGTTCAGCACGACATTGTTGTTGTGTTTACATGTTATGTGGTACTTTTAGTTTCATCTATTTGGACATTTTCATCTTGGGTGGTTCCAGTATTCCTGCTTGAATACTGTATAATCACCCTTAGGATATGTTGCCTGCTTTTTAAATTTGTCTTTTGACGTCTTATCTGTGATATGCAGGCTTCATAACCTCAGATCCCCTTTCAAAATTCCATTTTATTTAGTTCCGCCCATTGTTTTCTCGTTTAGGGCAAAAGCATTCTTTTACTTGGGGACCATACGCCGCTTTTCATGGAATGGCACTACTGTGTCACATTGAAGGTTCCGTGATAACCGCCGTATGAACACATCTGCGGATGTTTCTAATTTCAAAATGTCACCATGTTCGTGTTAAATGTTGAATTCTGCTTAAGCCGGTGCTAGGGGGCGTGGACGGTAACTTGCACTTTCCAATACCGTCCATGAACAGGCTCAATCAAACCGAGCCTGCAACATTTTCAATTGTGTTGTGTTGGACCTCCTTTAGGGATTCTGTTTTTCTCTATTTTTTTAAATGTTGAATTCTGCTTAAGCCGGTGCTAGGGGGCGTGGACGGTAACTTGCACTTTCCAGTACCGTCCATGAACAGGCTCAATCAAACCGAGCCTGCAACATTTTCAATTTTGCTGTGTTGGGCTTTCTTTAGGGATTCTGTTTTTCACTATTCCTATGTTCAAACTTCCCATGTTCATGGGTCATAGTATTTGTATTTTTGTATTATTTTTTTAAAATATGATAAACAAGATCAACAAGGAAAGGCGGCGTTCAATGAAAGCAACCCCCATACGACCCAGCAACAACAACCAGTGGCAAGGAGCCCAGGCGGACCCCAAACAAAGCGGGACAAAAATATGATAAACAAGATTATCCCTTGTTATATTCGCCCAACACGGTACAATTGTAAAATGTTGCAGGCTCGGTTTGATTGAGCCTGTTCATGGACGATACTGGAAAGTGCAAGTTACCCTCCACGCCCCCTAGCACCGGCTTAAGCAGAATTTAACATTTAAACACAAAAATAGTGAATTTTGAAACATCCACAGGGTTATCATGGAACCTTCAATGTGACACAGAAGTGTCATTCCATGACGGCCCTGAAGTCGCTCACCTGTATATAGGCCCCCGGAGCGGGGCCAGTTTAAACGCGAGGCCATTTATTTGAACAAACTTGGTAGAATATGATAAACAAGATCAACAAGGAAAGGTGGCGTTCAATGAACGCAATCCCCATATGACCCAGCAACAAGAACCAATGGCAAGGAGCCAAGGCGGACCCCAAACAAAAACAGGACAGGGCAAAGACACCATTAACCGGTTTAAACTCCCCAGCAGTCATTATTATGCTGCTGACCGTTCCAAGGCGGCTCCCCACTGTGTTCCTCAGATGTATGTCTATGTTGTTTCATACTGTTTTGGTGACACCCGTTAGAAGATATTTCATGCTTAACATCTAAGGTCCAGCTGGCAAGTTTTTTTCTTTACACATATAGTAAAAAACAATGACACACCTGGGGCAGGGCCAGTTTTGACCCAAGGGCTTTTATTTGAACAATCTTTGTAGACACTTACTATGTTTCATGCTTAATATCTAAACTCTAGCTATTCAGGTTTTTTTCAAAGAAGTCTTTTAAGTTTTGGCTATACACATATAAGGAAAAGGAATGACCCCCGGGGCGGGGCCTATTTTGACCCTTATTTTGACTACGCTTTCCTCTTTTGATTGCATCTGACGGACCAAGTGGGAGACTCTATGATGGATAGTTCGTAAAGCCCTTTGGGACTGAATTGTCTTAATGTTCGTCTTCTGCCTTGCTTCGTCGGGCCCTTGTAGGTGATTTTCTTGTTGCTCTGTCTTCCTTTAGGACATTGAGTACTTTTGTTATGGTCATTGGGTTTACTTTAATATGTTTCTACATGATCATTTTAGTGTTTTACTTATTTAATCTTTTGTAACCATGACAACTGTTAGAATTTCACTTGGCGGGGATTCATTTTATTTACACTGTCTCGTTTATAGGAACATGGTGGGGCTAAGAGCGAGGTTTGGTGCACCATTAACCGGTTTAAACTCCCCAGCAGTCATTAATATGCTGCTGACCGTTCCAAGGCGGCACCCCACTGTGTTCCTCAGATGTATGTCTATGTTGTTTCATACTGTTTTGGTGACACTTTTGCTTGTGTCCCTTGTTGTTTTCTCGTCTACGGTAAGTATCTTCCCCATTGCCTCTAGTTTTTATTTCTTTGATTACACCCCCCCCCTTCCCCGTGTCTCCTGTCCCCTTTGTGGGCCTATTATTATTTTCTTTGAATTCCTAATCAGTTACAAATTATTTATCATTTAATGATTTACCTGTCCGTGCTCTGTCTTTGCCCTGTCCTGTTTTAGTTTGGGGTTCGCCTGGGCTCCTTGCCATTGGTTCTTGTTGCTGGGTCATATGGGGGCTGCGTTCATTGAACGCCGCCTTTACTTGTTGATCTTGTTTATCATATTTTATTTGAACCTGTGGACGGTAACTTGCACTTTCCAGTACCGTCCATGAACAGGCTGAATCAAAACGAGTCTGCAACATTTTCAATTTTGCCGTGTTGGGCTTTCTTTAGGGATTCTGTATTTATCTATTTTATGATCGCATCCGTGTTATTTGTTCCGTGTGGCGGCTGTAAAAAGTCTCCCCGTACATTTAATCAATGATGTTGTATTTTCGATCCTTGAAGATCGTTCAGCACGACATTATTGTTGTGCTTGTGGTGTTTTTAGTTTCAACTTTTCGGCATTTTCTAGTTGGGTGGTTCCAATATTCCTACTTGAATAATGTTGAATCACCCTTAGGATATGTTGCCTGCTTTTTAAAATTGTCTTTTGACGTGTTATCTGTGATACGCTCTGATCCCCTTTCAAAATTCCATTTTATTTAGTTCCGCCCATTGTTTTCTCGAATAGGGCACTCGCTTTTTATTACTTGGGGACCATACGCCGCTTTTCATGGAATGGCACGGAAGTGTCACATTGAAGGTTCCATGATAACCGCCGTATGAACACATCTGCGGATGTTTCTAAATTCAAAATTTCACTATTTCATGTTTTAAATGTTGAATTCTGCTTAAGCCGGTGCTAGGGGGCGTGGACGGTAACTTGCACTTTCCAGTACCGTCCATGAACAGGCTCAATCAAACCGAGCCTGCAACATTATCAATTTGGCCGTGTTGGGCTATCTTTAGGGATTCTGTATTTATCTATTTGGTAGAATATGATAAACAAGATCAACAAGGAAAGGCGGCGTTCAATGAACGCAACCCCCATATGACCCAGCAACAAGAACCAATGGCAAGGAGCCCAGGTGGACCCCAAACAAAAACAGGACAGGGCAAAGATAGAGCACGGACAGGTTAATCATTAAATGATAAATAATTTGTAACTGATTAGGAATTCAAAGAAAATAATTATAGAATAGATAAATACAGAATCCCTAAAGAAAGCCCAAACGCAAAATTTAAAAAAGTTGCAGGGTCGTTTTATTGGGGTTTCTGGACGGTACTGAAATGCAATTTCCTCCCCCCCCTGACCGGTTTAAACAGAATTTAAAATTTTTAAAAAAAATATAAAATTTTTTAATTTAAAACCCCC
>NW_026861903.1:0-112055 GCF_026571515.1 Ruditapes philippinarum | reverse complement strand
TCCCCAGTCATAATATAATGACCGCGGAGTCAATATTTTATATAAAATAATGACCGGGGGTCATTGTTTTATATAAAATAATGACCGGGGGTCATTATTCTATGGGGGTCACTTTACAACGTTACACCGGCCTTTGAGCGGCAGTCACGGTTGTCGGTCTTGTAACGGTAGCCACGGTTGCCGGTCTTGGAGCGGCAGCCACGGTTACCGGTCTTGGAGAGGCAGCCACGGTTACTGGTCTTGGAGAGGCAGCCACGGTTACCAGTCTTGGAGAGGCAGCCACGGTTGCCGGTCTTGGAGAGGCAGTCACGGGTACCGGTCTCGAGATGGCATGGTTACAGGTCTCGGAGCAGGTCCGAGTTGTTGGTCAATCGCTACAAAGTGATATGTATTTTTTACGAAACATATTCATTGATTCATTATTTTTACAGCAGTCACTATTTTATAGTATAATATTGTATTTTTATAAAACTGTATACTTGGGTATTTTATCGCATTTATTTTATTTCAATAGCCGAAACATAATTTTCAACATTTATTTCCATTTTATTTAACATAAATCATTTCCATTATTTCACTTGTCCTTGGTTTGTAAAATTCTTTTCTTTAATATACACGGTGTATATACATGTATATGTTTATAGTTGTATATGTCATATAGTAAATAAATATTATTACCGCACCGCACCGCACTATACCTTACCGTACAGGACCTTACCGTATTGTACAGTACCGTATTGTACAGTACCGTACAGATAATACAGGAGTAAGTGTTCATGTTGAGAGTGGCTTCCTTGGTCACATAAATGATGCACAGCAGTATGCATTGATGCCAAAGATGAACTTGATTCCCCCTAGTTAAACATTCTATAAGATATATCCTAACAGGTATCCGATCATTACATGATATACGTCTGCCAAACTGTCGCGAGAACGAGACCAAGAGCTACGAAAATGTAACAAATATAATAGGTATGTAAAATTAAACATGCAATTTCCCAACTCAAGTCTTACTGTGCTATAAGCTCGGTGTAGAGACATTGTTAAGTAACACTGTAATGATATGTGCCGGACTTGTTTGCAGACGGAAAGAAATTGGTTTAAACTATTATCATAAATTTGAAAACTGGATTGTTTATTATCATTTACATACCCTTTAACTTTAAATTATATACAGTATTATTATTTTGAGAAAACCCCTGAAAAATATCAGTTATCCATCGTCCGATGTCCGCATCGGAGTAAGCTGCAAAAGTCTATTACACTGAACTAAAATGTGTGTAAAAAAGGCAAAAAGAAAAAAACAACACACACTAATTTTTCTATATGTGTTTGAGTTGTTTTTCGTTAATATGTCTTGATTATTATGTATGAACTGTACTAGAACTTTGTGTTGCTCTCTGCTATGCACGCGGCTAATTGTATGTTATGTAATTGACATGTATTATCTCTTGTATTTTTTTGTATGCAAACAGAGAATATGTAAATAAAACTTGGAAAAAAAAACACACAAAAAACATGCAGTTGATGATAATTAGTCATTCTCTCTTACAGAGCTGTCCTTTTTAATGTTTTTATATCGAAAATATACAAGGTACATGACGTGCTTTTCTTCAATGGGATATTATTCATGTTAACTAGATAACTGAATTTCCTCGATTATTCCCCTTTAGTTAAATGTGCGTAGATAAAAAATAAAGCAAAACTGTCTTGGTATATGAACCGTTCCAAGGTTTTATTGCGTTTAATGTCTATTTATTTTGCATCATACTTTATTTAATAAATAGTATCAATGATGAATAGAATATGTATATGGCATTTGTCTAAATAATCTATGTCGTATAATTTGAGAAAAATATAATTAAAGAATTGTACTGCGTACACAGCGTGTAGCATCTTTACATAGTTTTATAACATAAATTTCTATTGTACTTTCAATGGAGAAGGAAGTGTAGATTTTTGCTTTGTCAAAGTTCGGCTTTATGTTTATATATATAAAGTAAGTCTGAGAGAGGGAACATGTCAAGCGAGGCAAATATACTATCTATTCAGTGATTTTTTTATCAAATTAGACAATAATTAAATAAATGCTTGTGACCATGGAGTCCAATAATTAGCAAACGCCTACTTTGATTCATTCCACCGTTAACAATAATTGACTTTATTGTTTTCTTAATAAAACTTAATATTGCTTGATACGTTCCCTGTTTTTGTCGACCATGATTTAAAATCTTTAGTTAGGCATTTACGATAAACGTAAAGGAGGAGAAATCAGATACTTTTAGAAATTGATTTTAATAAAACTCAGTACTAAAACGACTTTTTGTCAGAATTGAATGCCTTTTCAAAATTTATCTCTTTTGAATTATGTTATACTCTTCCGACAACTACTTTTTAATTGAAATTTTGAATGTTGTCTTATTACGCTAAACTAGCTTTAAGCGACTTTTTTTTCCTAAGTGAAGTTATGCCTATTGTTTGTATTGTCAAGTTCAGTTCAAGTTTACAAATATTTTTTTGTTATAAAATGACTGTTAAAATGATAATTGACAAATAGTTGATTTCTTAAGATTGAGTGGTACAGCTAAATTTTGATGGTTATTTTAAGAATTTTCTTTGGCCAACGTTAGTATTATTCTCGTTCATACTTAGTTAATTATAATTTTGAAAGGAATAAACGTATTTCACTTTCACCGGTTCACTCATTATAAAACCTTGGATTGGCAAATCTGACCACATTCAATATCTAACAAATAATTAAAAAGGAACAGAAGGATGATCACACAAAATGACCCCTATCGGTAATATAGTGGTCTTTATTGTGTGTTTTGATGGAAATGTCCTAACTAAAGTTGTAATAATCATAGACTTACTAAACATTGTAAAAATAGTAGTCGCTGAAGCGTATAGAATATTTCGTACCGTTAGTCATAAACTCGAAATAATTATTGTTTTATCGTCTATTAATCGTGGTTCTTGTTAACGCTCGCCTTCTAATATCTAGCTGTATTGATAATGGTAGATGTTTAGAACAATTGTGGTTGAGGTCGTCGTCATAGATAATGGCTTCAAGTCGCAAAGTCGTGGTCGAAGCTGTTTCGTAGTTGACAATGAAGTCATTCGAGTTGTGCCGTGGTCGTTCTGCGAAGTCTTTAAAGACGAATTTGTTGACGAAACAGACAACGTCCTAGATTACAACATGAAGTCGAAGCAGAGGCTATTGTTGCTAGCTTTTTGAAGTCGCGGTCATTATTGAAGAAGATAAAGTAAATCATAGGTCGAATTTGTCGTTATCTTCGGGGTTGAAGTAGCATAAATCGCAGTCAAAGTAATAGTTCTATTTGTCTACCAACTCGTTAAAGTCGTAATCGTAGATGTACTCGTTTTGATAGAAGTAGTAGTGATAGCGGTTGCCGTAGTCATAGCTTTACTCGCAGTCATTTAAATCTTCTAAGTCGTCGTGATCGAAGGCGAAGTTTAAGTCATAAAAGTTATGGTCGTGGTCGTTCTCATAGCAGGAGTCATAGTCGTGGTCGTAGCCTGAACGAAAATTTGATGACCGTTACTATTGTGGTCATCTTCCAAAAATGAGCTAACGATAAGCTGTACTCTCTTTATCATAATACGCTTTTTAATGTTCTGATATTTAAACCAAACTTACATCAGAAATTATCAGCAAGCATAACTTTCATCCAACACATAACCCCCCTTAAGGACCCCACAGATTATGAACGCAGCTACCAGCAGCCAAGGAATTCATTACGCAGCTTCAGCAGCTAAGGTTTACACGTTGCAATATTCTAAACAAAAAAAATTACACTGTTATCTATAAACAAAATGTTGATTTAGGATAGTTAAAATTTGGATATAAATGGTTGAGAATGACAACGAGGTATGTTTCAACGTAATTATTAAGATTTCCTTTAACTTGTTAATTTTGTAATTCTACAAAGAATAATATAAAAGCATCGCATATCAACTTTGCAGAGGCAAGTTTTATTAAAGAATCATTGATACATATAAGTGATAGATACCACGACACTAAAATTAAAATTCAACAATGTAATGTGAAAACTGATTTTAATGAATACCACGTTCTCGAACACACAACGACGATGAATATACAATGCGTTTTTATATATTGTTCATTATGGACGGTAGCATGGCGGATAACACGTCTAACGAATCAGTATGATATATGAATCAAGGCTGATATCAAATGGACAATCCATTTTCAAATATTTCGTTTTGTTTGCGATGGAAATACATCGTGTTATGACAAACTGTCCAATATGGTCGGCGAAAAGACGGAAAGCACGTCAACTTAGCCTTAATAACGAACTACTATGGTTTTACGGACAAAGTTTTAATAGCTGGACATACTGTAACCTAACGAATATTCGCGACCAATTAATATCCACTTTATTCGCGGATAGCCACGAAGCGCGAATATTTGTTTGCGCGAATAAGTCCGCACAATTTCGCGAACAAATTGGAGAGAAATTTTTATTTTAGACATTGTTCATGCAAAGCTACTTGACCGGATAAATTCGAATTTTACGGGAACCTGTTAGGAAGTAATGAATTGTTATGAATATTGCCATAAAGCAATAAAAACACAAACTAAGTAAACTACTACTATTTTATAAATATCAAAAGAACACTATGTCAATATAGCAATCAAAATAAACCTCCACATTTTAATACAGTTTATGAAATACTAGTAGGCCTATTGTTCCGTATAGGGTACTATACGGAGTATGTGTCAGTTTTAAGTTTCTTTATATTTACACTTCTATACTAAACATTTCAAATACAGCTTCGTTTGCCGCTTTAATCAGTTTTTTTCTTTTCTGGTGTGCTTCAGGCAAAAACGATGCCGAAACATGCATTCTGAGGGTTTATTTTTTATCAACCACCCTTTTAACGACATGTTTAGAAATGAAGACGAACGATACGTACATGTTCATATATAGAGATAATGTTTTGCTGAATTGTGATCACAATTCACTTATCAATACAATATAAGGCTAGCGTATTGTTAATCCCATTTAAGACACCAATAATGACCTCAATTATTGAAGATTTATAGTCGGCTAATGGATTTTACGGCCCCATTGGACTTTCAATCCGCGAATTTTTTTTCGGAAATCAAGAAAACGCGGAAATTAATATTCGCGAATATGTCCGACCTCGGCAAAACGCGAAAATTTGTGTTCGCGAATATAAATTGGGTTACAGTATATCATATAATTTCTTACAATAACGATATTTCAAGATGTACAATTTTATTGCAATTGTTTTTAGTGGTAGATATCTATCCACTGTCTTTCAATTTAGATTAGATTTATTGTTTGATTTGGCCGGAGTACAGTGATGGCAAATGCGCAACAGACAACCAACAATATCATTGAACAATTGGAACAAAAGGGTTATGAGACAATGACGTCAGATACCTTTTTGCATAACTCCCTAAAATCAATTACCGCTACACTGAAGAGATTAAAAACTGAGGTTAATGACTTAAAACACAAGAAAGACAGGGAACATTTATCAGCGGGAATTAAGAGATGGAAATTAATCTCAACTTCACAAATAATTAGTTCAGGCAGTGATTTCAGCGATCCCGATAGCAATGATGAATTAAACCAATTCTGGAGGAAAGAATGGTCCGAGCTGCAATATCTTTTCCAGAATGCAGATGAAACACGAGATACTTTCCACGAGGATCTTGCCATTATGGCAAATAAGGCGTTAAGGTCAAAATCAAAACCTGAGAAAACAAAACAATTACAAGAAAAACATAAAAGCCCTAAATATGTTAAGAATTTACACAAACCCAGAGTTGACGAACAAGTGTGGTCACAGTTTGAAAAAGGACACAAAATTATATGATTTTGCTCTCCAGAAATGTCAATAGGGCATGTGCATGGCACTTATACTAACATTGAAAGCCCTAGAGTTACTGAAACTACATAAGCAACAGCTAGCGACGGTGAAAGATTTAGTTGGGGACATATTTAAATGTTTAGCACAAACCACTGTGCGTTCAAACGATAACCGAATCATTCAAATGGAAAAAAAATAAGAAAAATTAACTTGCAACCTTCAAACCACTTTGCGACAATACACCTTCGGCCACAAATTTGTTTGGAGTTAAAGTGAATGAGAACATCAAGCAACTGAAAGAAAACAGACCAAGTCTCACATCAGCAAATAGGAAGCCTTTTTTAGGCAAAAGGGAGAGGTTCATACAATCGGAACCAACCATTCAGCATATATGAGTATTCAAGACCAATGGCCTACCCACCACGAACACATCAAAAGTACACAGGAAGACAAACGGGAAAAAGGATACAGAAAAACATGAATAAATGTTCTGTTCGCTCTTATTGTATCTATTTTACAAGTGTGAATTGTTGAATCCTTTTTATATTTCTTTTTTTTAAGGATTCATTCTATCATTCAAGCTAAAGCTATTGGCATTAAATGTTTGTTACTTTTTAGATTTGAGACCGTTTAAAGCTTTTTTAATTATGTGTTATAAATGATAAATGTCAACTTCTAATACAATGAAATAGAGCTTCTTGTGTCAATATCATCAGACATTCGCCATTCGTTTTTGGTCAAAGACATACATGATACAGAATCTAAACTTAATGCCATCCGTTTTTCAATCATTACTCCCTATTACAACAATAAATCTTTCAAATTACATGATATTATATGATGGAGCTGTTCTGAAGTATGTTTGAATTGATCTTAAAAAGGTATCTTAGCCCGTATTTTATGTCCATTGAACAGCATTTTCAATCAAACATAATTTTAATTGTTAACATATGTTTAAATTCAGTATAATTTAGTTTGTTATGTATGTTTCTTAACTATTGTAACTTAAAGCGTATGAACTGCATGGTAGACAAACAAGAGATAAAATCAATAGATAAATTTGTAAAGTAAGCAAATAAAGACAGTTGCATTGCATTACCATTTTTATTTTATAACAAACTGTTATGCATGCCGTGATACGAAGTCTTTTAATAACCCTGATAGCTACCTTGTTATTTATTTCATTATAAAACATTTCAAGACGAAAAATGGGGAGAGGTTATATTATATATATGCTTTTAATTGGATTTGCAGTTGTTCAGAATGCTGGTGAGTTGAATATATGTTTATAATTTATGACAAAAGCAAAATATAAACTTCTTTACTGTTTTTTTTTTTTAAAGTTTTATATGAAACTATTTTGTAAAGATATAAAAAAATAATTGCGGCTGTTTTTCATCAGCTATTTAAAGTTAGTTTGCGTAGGAATTTAAAGCCAAGAAAAATAAGAAATGTGATCGAAGTTAAGTCTAAGATTTCCATCCTCATAATTAAACAAGCAAGCAGTCAGTCATGTCTTTTATTGACAAATAAACTACAAGTTAACATTGTAAATTGCAAATGTTTGAACTACAAAAATCAGGGTTCACATTGTGTTAAATTAACTTTATGCTATCAAAGTAAAGTGATGATTAATCTTCAACCTGGAGATAAATTGTAGATTCTGACGTATACACGATACACTATCTATATTCATATCACATTAAACCCTATGCATAAAAAAGAGAAAAAAAAACGTTTCGAATTATTCAGCGATACATCTTACAATGTACTCATTATTTTATCACAAAACTCAACAACATACATGCCTATACGAATTACAATCACTTTATCATGATACAGGAAACAAGAGTCATTGTCAAACGAACTTGCCCAAAGGATAATCTAGCTCTATTTTAAGTTGCCCATCTAGTTATATACTTTCACAATACTGTTTTGTTTCTTCTTCATAATAAACAATAGGGCCAAAATGGCCCTAGATCACTCATCTGACCCATCATTTTATTGTTCACTATATAAACTAAAAATATTTTGTTTTGAATTTTGGAAAACCTTTGTTTAAAATATCTATATTGCAAGTGTGTTCCTGTGAGACTATGTAGAATAAATGCAGAATTAATGACCACTTCAGCAAGGTTAATTATGATTGGACATTTTTTTCATAATTTTGTGAATGAATTTGAAATTTACAGGTGGGACAATATTTTTTAATACGTACTGATATAGAAATTCAATTCAGCATCAGAAATTACAACTGTTGTCAAATTACAAGTCTTTATGTCAATAAACAAAAAAGTAGGTCAAATGATATCCATAAAAGCAGGTCAGCTGATATCAAAATTAAATTTGGCATCAGAAATTAAACCTCTGGTCAAATTTATAATTTGTATGTCAATAAACAAGAAAGAAGGTCAAATGGTGTAAAAAATATCAAAAGTAGGTCAGCTCATATCCAATTCAATTCAACATCAAAAATAACACAAATTATACCCCTGGTCCAAATTTCAAGTCTGTAGATAAAAAACAATAACAACAAATAAGAAACAAGGTTCAAACATGTATGAAAGATATTCAAACATAAGAATTACCCTTTCATGAAGGATAAACGATGCTCAAATTTCATATTTGATAATATTTATAATTGCTACACAGTCTCTTTGTAAATATAAAATAAACATGATATAATTGCTACAGTGACAAAGTATCTTTGAAAATATAAAACTTCACATATTATAAAGCTGTGTTTTGAATTCTACAGACTATAGATGGTAACAGTATGTATGTATAGTGTCATTAAAACAAGGCAGTTATTTTTTAAAGAAAAGACCAATTTTACTTGACCTGTCATAGGGCACACATCTTCCAATAGATAATTTGATCATTTTGTTCTCCAAATTGGAAATACTTGATAAAAATTACGTACATTTCAATAAATTTGAGATAAAAATATTTTTCGCAAGGATGAGCATAGTATATCTTTAAACTATAGTTTAAAGAAATGTCATGGCCTGGGACATTTCAGCTTTAGCGGCCCCTAAAGGGGGCCAATCTAATTAATATGAACATCAACAGCAGCCAACCAACAAAACATTAAGTGGATATATATACATAAGACAGTTACAGACAAAGTTTGGTGGTCATCCATAAATTTGGTCTGTAGATGGAGACGTTTAAGGATTTTCTATTTTTAGCTATAGCGGCCCCTTAAAGGGGCCAATACATTAAAATAAGCACACTTGATAAAAGGCTACCTATGAATGCTACAGATAAAGTTTGGTGATCACCCTCTATTTAATCCACTTTGTTTCAAGATTTCTATATTAATCACTTAATCAAGCCCATAACCCATTTTCGGTATCAAAATCCGTCTTAAATACAAACTATCGACTTTCAACCACACGTTTTAGAGTGTTCATCCATCCATAAACTTGAGCTGCTTTTAGCACGATTTTCAAAAAACGGTCTTGCCCTGTGTACAGAGTCTAGCAAGAAAACAAATTTAAATGATCAATGATGTTTTTGATGGAATTGTTCTTAAAGTAAGTTTACACGATAAAATCTATTACGGGAAAAATCATGACATTGAAGAAGAAAATATTGACAATAAAATTTTCATTTACAAGCTACACAGAAAGGGGCATTTTCATTCATTAAGAGATAAGAGTAGGTAATTTTAGTGTGTCCAATTCGGCATCGAAGAAGTACTTTTTGATCATCGCGGTTTGACAGAGATAGAGATGATGACACATCAAGAGAAGGGTTTATATCGGTAAGTTCATTAAAAACGGCATTGTCCCAATTTGTTTTCCATTCAGATGATATCAGTTTATATATAGCCGGTCTTAAATTAAAAAAATATTATTATTATTATTATTTTAAAAAATATATATTTACGCAGATAACAGCAAATCCCTGGTCTTATATCGGCATTTTGCCCGGTTACTATCAATTCGCTCTGCATGTGACTGTCTCAAAGTATTGGGCAGAGCATTACGATGTGTATATTGAGGTGCAAACATGATTTAGATAAACTGAAGACAAGGTGGATAATATCTTTGTTTTACATGGCCCTATCAATCATGTTATCAATAGTGGTAACCAATTATACTGTGCTTTTTAGATTTGAGCAAAGCTTTTGATGATCTAAGAAGGGATATTTAATGGTAAAAATATTCAAATTGGTATAAGAGGTAACATATCATATATCATTAGATCAAAGCATACTTTTATTAGCAATGGTGAAAGCAATAATTTTGAATGTACTTTGGGGTTAAACAGGGTGAATGTTTATCACTGTTTAAACTTGACATCGAAGATGTGTATGTTTTGATAGTATAGAAGTTAAAATGTAATATGCAGACGATATTGTCCCTTTTTCCTAACAATCCTAGTGACCTGCAATCAAGTTTAGATGTGTTATTCGATTTGTTTTCATAAATGGAAAATGGTAGTTAACATGACTAACACAAAGGTAATGATATCTTTTTAAAAATAGGTGGTCGTTAAAAGAAAAAATAATTTATTATTATAATCATAGCATAGTTGAAAATTTTGATATATATTATTCTTATCTTGGAATTGGTTAAACTACAGGTGAATCTTTTATGAAAGCTTAAGATATTCTGGCGGGTGAGGCACTTAAGGCTATCATTACATTATTTATAAGTCCTTATATAAATTGACTGACATATCTGTAAAACATAAACAAGAATTATTTCATTAACTTATCCTATAGACTAATCCTACTTATTGTACATTATGCAAGTGCAATACAGCGTTTAAATCAAAGAAAATAGGTAGAAGGTATAATTCATATGCCTCTCTGTAAACGCACATTTTGATTACAAAAAAGTGCACCGAATTATTTTATTTATGGGGAGGTTAGGTAGAAAGCGTCTGCAAAATATGCAATATTTTACTACAATATAATTCTCGATCTGGATGTTACAATCAGATAAAACCAAATATAGCAGAAAAATGCATATATTATTGAAACTAGATAATTAAAAAATCCCTCGTATTTATTGTTAAAAGAATTATTATGTATATTTTGTTTTTATTGAATGTTAAGCAAAGACTTAAGGATCAGTGTTTATAAAATTGGTCTGGTAGATTAAATGACTAAAATTGCAAATCAATTTGTTACAGGTATATATTAAACTAAAGGTTTTAACTAGGTGCTAGGGGCGTGGACGGTAACTTGCGCTTTCCATTACCGTCCATGAACAGGCTCAATCAAACCGAGCCTGCAACATTTTCAATTTTGCCGTGTTGGGCTTTCTTTAGGGATTCTGTATTTATCTATTTTAACAGCATCTTAGTATAATTGGTTTAAGAAAATTTCGTTTTATATGTATGTCTCGACTGTCTGTTTACTCGCATAGTATAATTTATTGAAACTGGTAGGTGGACTAGACCTGTTACTCTCCTGGGCACCGGTCGAAAGTTCCACTATCGCTCACTTTCTAACCTCTGCTTAAATTGTAGGTTCAGACAAATATTTCTATTTTTAGACAGGAAAATCCGTGTCTACACTTCAGCCAATCAGTGACTAGCTTACTTGTAACGAATTGTCACATGTCTGAATTTGACGCACCTTAATGTAAACAATGTGTGCTCATTTGTACTTTACTTAAAATTGTTTGTATTCAACGTTTCTATTAAAAGACCCAATAAAGCTACCAAAATTGTAAATTCGCGATAATATATTATTTACGGATCGTCAATTGTAATGGAGTCTACGTAAACGGTAGCTCAATACGAATACTGGCTGCAAGAAAGTCCACGTCAGCCCGTTAAAATTATTTTTCTTATATTTTCTCACAGACACTTGGGGTGTGGAGCTCAAAACGCCTTCAAAAATCCAAATAAAATGTATATCTGCCAATCCCAGCACATGCACTGATCATATATATCAAATAAAACTTAATATAAGCTGGGTTTTTTAAAATCATATTTCAACGTCTATAATAATTATACATACAAATGCAGTATCATCTAGCTTTAATGATGGTCATTTAAGAATATCCAATATCATATTTGACGTACTTTCTTACCCTGTGTTTTTTCATGGATGGGCAGGTTTTGTAAGTCATGATATACATGTATGTGCAAAATGACATACATACTACATACAGACATCTGCAAACTCAACCAACACTATTTTACACATCAATAGTAAAACTGCATTGGTAACTCATTTGAAATTCAGCTATTCTACTTGGTAATATTGTAGTCAATCAGGAGACTCCCACAGCTCCATTAATATCAACAAGGGCTGTCAATAGAACAGTTGTTCTATTCAAATATTCTCAGAACTTGATGGAAAATGTTTGAATTAACTAAGGAATATTTCATTTATTTACATATGATCAAGTCTTGCATTTTTTAATGTTCGCTTGAGGCCATATTTCATTTAAAATTCACAAATTATGAGCCTTTGACAGTGACGTCCAAGGTATACTATTATTAAGTTTCAAGATTAATTTTGCAGGCAAAACTTTCACCTGTATTAAATCAGAAGTTTAGAGGGTAATACTTCTGTCAAAATTCATGCTAGAGTTACTGGCCTTGGAAAGTGATCTCAAAGTGTGCAAAGTCTTTTACACATGAAAGAATCCAATGTTCCTAGCGGATTTCAAACAAAGGTGAAGTGCAAGCCAGTAGTAATTTAGCACGAAAAAAATTAAGATGTTACACTGATGAAGAATTCCAGGTGTAAAGGATAGCCCCATTTTTCTTCAAATAGTTAAGCTAAAAACAATAACTGCACTTTAGATCATCAATGAATTTATTTCACACCTGTAAGTTTTCATTTTCAAAACAATATGAAATATGAAATTACAAGTAAAATATATTATTCATTTAACATACACGTATAACCACAGTCCTAAATATAATGTAACAATAGAAAAACAAGATCAAACTTGACCAGAACACTAAATATATATAGGTTGGGATAATCTAGCTATAAAGTAGGCAATGTATATTTAAGCTAGTTTGGATATTCAGGTTTAAAAGTACAATTTGTGCCTTCAGCACTGGTTTAATACTCAGATATCCAGTCATATTGTTACTATGTTCAGTGAAATTATGATACCCATTCACAGTGTTACATCAAAAAAGCTGGAGGCATGCTGCTTTAAGTCTTAGAAAACAAAATTGAAGAATGACTTTAAATTGTCAGAGCCATTGAACTTTTCCGACATAATGCCTACCAGGCCAGCATTTAATGCTTACACTGCTGAAACCGAGTGATTAGCCATTGCCAGCAGTATAAAGCCAGGCTATGGAGACTGAACAGGCTCCACACTGTTGTCTCACTAATTCTAACATTTCATCCTGATGAATAATTTACCCAAAATGATAATAAACACTTTTAAATATGAAAGCCAGACATGTCCATTTATAAACTCTACAGACTAAGGGTTGATATAATTTTGCATCAATGCTTTTATTTTGCAAAATTCAAAATCAAATAGATCTAGGTAACATCTTAAAGCATTTAAAGAAAGGCTTCAAGTCTTATTGTGTTGTTATGAATGACAAATATCCCATAAATAATTTCATGTTAAAGCAAAACTGTTAGTTCAGACATTACAAGTTGAATTGGAAAATCTAACTTGGGAACAGGAACCATATTCCTAAAAAAATATAATCATGCAGGATTTCTGCAACTTGTTCTTTATGATATGATACTAATGTGAAACAAATGTCCCCAGTTCAAATTCAATCATTTACAATGCAATTATAACATAGGTTCCTGCAGATCTACATTTATTTAAGACTATGAAAAAAATAGACATAACTCATTGTTAATTAATTAAAAGTGCTACCTCATTCATAAATAAGCAACAGTAATAACATAGATACTGTAAATACCCTAAATATTCAAATTTATAAAGGGGATATCATTCACAAAATACTGGTGCCTGATGTGGGCAGAAAATGATGTCAACAAAATTCAACTTGTTACATCCTTAATGTATTACACAATATCTCACACAGTAAATTTTAAAGTTTCAGAAACAGCTAATTTTAAAATTTATCAAAAATTACAAAATTGTATAAGAAAAGATCTAAATTTCATGGAAAATGATGCCAGAATTTTAAACCTATGTACAGCCATTTGATGTGAGTGTTGATAGGAAACTTAAAAGATTCTGATTATATAACTGTTTAAAAATTTAAATTGCACATGCACATGTATTTCATAATACCAGTAAAAATAAATTTCTACAATTTCCATCATTACATCTTTTTGACAAAGGTCACAACTTGCAGCACCAGTACATGTGTAGTTTTCATGAATTTGACAAAGGATTACGTGTGACAGTGTGGCCTTCCACAAAACTTATCATTTTGGACAAAACCTGGGCAAAACATTGACCTGAAATTACACACTATACTATAATTCCATGAGAAAGTGTTCCAACACTAAGTTACTAAAACTCAATCAATATGTTGAATGCAGGTATCTGATCATGTACTGATGATGGTCCATACTGTACAAGTATTGAAGTCTAACCATATTTCAACATTTTTGCATTGATGAAGACCTTAAGACTGCTATTTGGCTCTGATTGATGACTTGATTTGATATTTGCTGTAGTAATATGTCAAATAATTCTTCATCCCAAATTTTATTTTCAAAATAAATAAAAAAGGTATAAAATGCTTATTTTATCTTCTGTAAATGCATGTAAATCACATAAGTTATTTGTTCATAACATTTACTTCCCACTTTCAGATCCACAGATATTTTGATCACTTATTTCTTCTATGTTTTCTGCCTTCAAGTTCAACCTTACTATTTCTAATGGTTATTTTATACTTGTACCTAGTACACAATCTTTATTTGGACTAGCTGTAGCTGTAAGTGCTACGTAGCTCTTCAACCCCTGTGAACACTGGAAGAAACACATCTTTCTGTTTTTTTGTCATATACCCTAAAAAACAGAAGTTATGACATTTATTCAATTATATACATGTATATGGTACTGTATATAAGAATTGTACAGTATGAAAACATCATTTAATTATACAGTAACAGTCCTGTTGTTTAAAGAAAATAACCAACTTTATGTTAATAAATGTCAAAATATAGTCCACCGTAATTTCAGAAGAGGATAACAAATAAATGGTGTTGATCCATTTAAACATCTACAGAAATCTGTCAAAATGCAGAAACTTAAAATTTGAAATTAAATCATCTCCTAAAATATCTCCTTCTGAGCTACTATTTAATTTATACTTTCAATACCCCATAAGCACCTTACATTTGGGAATAGTAAAATCCCTGTAGCTATCATGGCCAAACTTTAATAGTAACTTTGTTTTTGAGGCAGCCTGTAATTATGTGACCTTAAACACTCGATAAGACAGATATTTGTGCAATCTATCAAAAATAGCCTAATTTCTCCCAAGAGAAATATAACTATAACAAACTCTTTACATTTCAAATGACCTATGGATTTTGGAAGATAAATATGAGCCGCGTCATGACAAAACCAACATAATGGGTTTGCGCAGTCTGATCAGGATCCATGCTGTTCGCTCACAAACCCTAAAACAAGTAGAGAAACTGATAGCGAACATCATGGATCCTGATCAGACTGCGCGGATGCTCAGGCTGGTCTGGATCTATGCTGGTCGCAAACCCATTATGTTGGTTTTGTCATGACGCGGCTCATATGTATTATTTACATTTCATGTCAATAACTTTGACTGTCCATGAAGCAATGTTTTGTTTTGTTCTAGTATTTAGACAAATGAATACTAAACTTTAAGCCATTCAGCTATAAAGGTCAAATAAATATACCCACATGTCAAAGGCTCCTGACAGTCTTTGTCTAAAAAGTTTGTGTTTTCAACTTTCAAGTAAAGAACAAATCCACTGGGCCCTCGTTATAAGTTGTTTTTTTAAATACATGAAAAGCACTTATCTCCTGCATAACCCTGACATGTATATTAATAAATGAATTTTGATAACGGTAATGGTCCTTTTATATTAATTATTATATAAATTATGACAACTGTTACAAGATTTTTTTTTAAAAGCCACATAAATTACTCTATTGTGTTCAATCTGGAAGATAGCTTGTAAATGTTTATATTATGTAACAATTTCAAAACATATCATCTACAGCTTCACATATTCTTGTTAACAAAATGAAATGAATATCAATATAGTGAATATTTTAGAAGTTCTAAATATAATTACATTTGTATTTTTGTAAATAAAAAAAAAAAACCATTGTAAAAGAGTTTAAGAGAAATCAAACACTGTATGAAATGATTGCTACTTAATTTTCTATATTCCATGCACACATAGATTAAATTTCTGTTTAGCTGCATGGTTACATATTTTATACAATTTTAACACTTTATAGAATTATAGAAACTATTGTGGAGGCACATCTGTGTTGTAAGATCTGATCATGGTCTGCACTATTCACTTTTCAGTCACTACAAATTGTGAAGTTTCTTTCAAATTGATAAATGCTTTAGTCCATATTGAAAGATAATCTGGCCAATTTGAGAAATTTCACATGTAGTAATGCTAAGGGTGCTAAATCATATTTCCCTGGGTAGGTATGCATTTGTCATGATTCTGTGATCATTTAAATTAAAATAACTAAGTAATGTATAAATCCCATTAACCACAAAAATATTTGTAAATATCCTTCATAAACTGTCATTTTATTAAAGGAGTGTGGCTCTCATTTTATTAAAGGAGTGTGGCTGTCATTTTATTAAAACGTATGGCTGTCATTTTATTAAAGGAGTGTGGCTGTCATTTTATTAAAAAAGTGTGGCTGTCATTTTTTTAAAGGAGTGTGGCTATCATTTTATTAAAGGAGTGTGGCTGTCATTTTATTAAAGAAGTGTGGCTGTCATTTTATTAAAAAAGTGTGGCTATCATTTTATTAAAGGAGTGTGGCAGTCTTTTTATTTATATCTAGGATTAACTGATCAACAATCATTAACTTTTGTTTAATCACAATTCAAATAGTCTGTCTATTGAAACAATCTGGACAGTGAAAAATAATGCCACATTACTAACACATTATCACAAACTCAAATGTTTTAACATAAATCAAAATTCATACCATATTGACACCTGAACTGTCTTGACACCTGCAGATCAGACTGCTGTACTGGTAACTTTATCAAATACAGTACAATCTCAATTCTCTTCAACATCACTTACAGGTGCATCTTCCTCACACATGATATAGAGTTGTCTGAAGACATACAGAATTTGTCCTGTCAATGTTTTTTTCCCGCTGTAAATCTAAATCGCGGAAATTGGTTTCTCTCGCAAATTATGTCGATGAAAGTGCGCTTTTCCTTAAACAAAGTTACTTAAATGACCATGTTTAGAACAAACAAATGTATCCAAATTTTGTTCAATGGTTGCACGACAAACAAACTTTTGTAGTGATGGCTGGCGCCGGTTACGCTATTTCTTGTATTTTGTTTTACATAATTTTGAAGAAATACCCGTCTATTTATAATTTTGTACACACGTCATCTGTTTCAACCAATGAAAATGCGTATAAAGGTTTTAGGGTGATTTGGAATTTCATTGGTCGTTTAAAAGTTCACTGTAAAGGTCAATATCATGAATCGACGGGTATTACAGCAGCAGTCTGAAGTAACGGGAGTGTATTCAGTAAGCTGCGAAGGGAGTGTATAGACCTGTGAGTGCACCTATAAATGATAGGAAATATTGTTGTGGGAAGTAAGAAGCTGAATATTATTTGTTTTTGAAATGTATTCTAATAAATGATTGAAGGAAACATTTTATACCAAATAATTATGTCAATTGCCAAAATATGCAATATTTTGTTTTTGGTTTAATGATTTCAGAAAGAAACGACTTGTAAAAATGTTAAGAATGTATATTGACAAAGCATTTACACTAAAATCAATTGAGATATCACTTTTGAATTTGATTGCGTGTCACATACACAACTTAAATGGGTATAAATATATAAATGTTACCTTTTATAAATTTGCTTTTATCTCTCTCAAAGCCTTAAATGATTTTGTTAGTTCAAATAAACATCAACAAATCATTTTAAAGTAAAATATAGCTGGGAAAGGGGAGATTATTTTATTAAGTCTTTCCATGTCATGTTTGAATATCTGTCACCATGGGTAAAAATTAAGTCACAAAACCCAAATTATTGAAAATATTGTTTACCTTCTAGAGATAATATGTACATCCCAAATATACTGAAAGTTTGTCGAAAAGGTTGTTTTGATAATTTCTAGCTCAGCTGTGACCATTTCTCATCCATGGTCAAAATAGGGATCACACAGACCAAAAATGGCGAAAAAATAAACTAAATCACTCTAAAGGTTACATTTATAGCCAAAATATCCTAGAAATTCGTCAGAAATGTTGTTTGTATGATTTCTAGTTCAGGTTTGAATATGGGTCATCAGAGTTCAAAACACGTCACAGCACAAAAAGGCCATAATTATACGGAAAACACTTAATTAACATTTGCACCATTTCGGGTACAGATATTAATGTTATGCTAATGACATATTTGTTATTCGTTCATTGCTAACAATATTAATTTAGAGACTCAACAATCATTATAGCGATACGAATATAACTACTTCATGGCCTTTTGTTTATTTCAGCACAAGGACACTTTGCTTCAGTGACGAAATCAAAACTAGTTTCTCAAAAAAAGTACAAATGTTGCTGCATTGAAGCAATTAAAAAGCTCCGCGCAAAACAAATACGCCCATTACATATACCTTACCATATCATTTCTGCGCACAGGTCATTTTCTATTTAGATTAAGTACTAGTGCACATTATCAAAGTGCATCCAAGTCAGAAATGCAGCAAGTGACGATGACCTAGTAGGCATCTGAAGACCAGATACTCTTATAAACTTTTCAATGGTTAATGTGAGTTTACCAGAGTTGTACATGTATATCATAGATGAATTGGCGGACGAAAGACATTGTTCGTCATGAACTTTGATAGGCTTGCTAGAGATAACAAGATATGTTTGTAAAACATGTATGCCCACTATCGGCAGCCAATTAGTCATGTGATCAGGTTATTATGCATGACTTCTGACCCAGTGAACAAACAATTAATAAGGATTATCTAGTATCTACTGGTTATGACTAGTCACAAGGTAATAATTATTGTGACCCCATTGGTTGTGTACAGCAATTTAAGTTATTACAAATCTTACCAAATAATATATGCATAAATTTTATGAATCATGTAGGCCTCATTAATGACAGCCAAGTTGTTATACTACACAAGACCTTCAAATCTAAATACCAAAAGCATTTAAGGGGTCATCTACTAGTCAAGACCAATCATAATACCAAGTTTGAAGTTCATAGGCCTAAGCGTACTTAAGTTAATGATAAGAAACCGTTTTTACGTACAAGGTCAATCTGACCTTTACCTTTGACACTTTGACATCAAAATCAATAGGGATCATCTGCTGGTCATGACCAATCGTCATACAAAGTTTGTAGTTTCTAGGCCTTAGCGACTCTCCTGTTCGTTATTTATTACCATAGCGCTAAACAAATAACCGTCAATTGATTTTCAGACTTTCACAATGTAAAGGTCATTTTTATTTGTAATGTACCGCAATAAATGCATATATAACCCATAGTGTACTACAAAAAATATTAGTAATTTTCTAAAGAAGATACAAACGTAAGAAAACAAATTACCAAATTTAAAGTGTCTTTTATACTGCTTTTATATATGGAATTTGTTCCCGTTTCTCTCATACATTTATTGACATACTGCAAAGTGCACATTACACACGTATAGCTAAGCTGAACAAAATGACCGCCAGAGCAAAAGAAATAAAAAAATGTTGCCTGGCTTTCACAGGTCAAACTACTGATGGGACTTCAACCAAACTTTACAGGAGAAATTAAAACCATCTCTAGTTGTGGATATTACGGGCAGGTTTTGCATCACTGCACAAAATGGCTGCCAGAGCTAAAAAATCGTGTCCGGCCTTCACAGGCCAAACTACATGTGATTTCAACCAAACTTTACAGAATTAATTAGTACCATCCCTTGTTTTGCTATTCAAGGGCACGTTCCGCTGCGTTGCACAAAATGGCCGCAGTAGTTAAAAATTGAAAAATATTGTCCGGTCTTCACAGGTCAAACTACTAATGGATTTTCATCGAACTCTACAGGAGTGATCAGTACCATCCCTTATTGTGCACATCACCGGCACTTTCCGCTTCGCTGCACAAAATGGCCGCCAGAGCTAAAAATAGTAAAACCTTGCAAGGCTTTCACAGGTCAAACTCCTGCTGGGATTTTAACCAAACTTTGCGGAGTGATCAGTACCATCGTTAGTTCTTCACATCACCGGCACATTCCGCTTTGCTTCACAAAAAAAGCCGCAAGATCTAAAAAATAAAAATCTTGTCCGACCTTAACAGGTCAAACTACAGGTGGAATTTCAGCAAATCTTTACAGGAGTGAGCAGAACCATCCCTAGTTGTGCAGGATATTGGCACGTTCCGCTTCGCTGCACAAAATGGCTGTCAGAGCTATAAAAAGAACAATCTTGTCCGGCTTTCACATGTCAAGCTACTGGTTGGATTTAAATGAAACTTCACATGACTGACCAAGCATAGTTTTTTGTGACAAAAAGCCATCTGACATGAGCTTCTTCATATGATGTTAAAATTGAGGAAATAAGAATCCTTAAAGAAAGCCCAACACTGCCAAATTAAAAATATTGCAGCCTTGGTTTAATAGAGCCTGTTCATAGACGGTAGTGTCAAGTGCAAACGACCGTCCACGCTCCTGGCACCGGCTTAAGCAGAATTTAACATTAAGACATGGAATTGTAAAATGTTGAATTTAGAAACGTCTGCATGAATACATTTGTTTTTATTTCCCTGTAATGTTTGATAATCTAAAAGTTATTTTCGATGAAACATCAAAACTCCCTTGGATATAATTTGTATACACCCCCCTTGTTCCAAAAAACTTCTCCCTATTTATTCTGGAGGGGCAAGTCGTGAGTGAATAAAAATTCGGGACTTTGAAGATCTCTGAAGTACTCCATTAAATCCATAAAAAGATATGTGTAATGCAAGTTTCAATTTGCCCAGTAAAATGTATGAATGTCAGTCGGTCTGTCCGTCGGTAGACCACATGGTTTTCGCTGATTATCTTAAATACTATTTATCACAACGTCTTCATATTTCACACAGTGATTGGTCATAACAAGTAGATGATCCCTATTGATTTCGGAATCACTAGGTTAAAGGTCAAGGTCACAGGGACGTTATATGTCAAAATGGTTTCCGCTGATTATCTTGAAAAGTATTCATCACAAACTTGTCATTCACCACAGAGTGATTGGTCATAACTAGTAGATGATTTCTATTAATGTCGGGGTCACTAGGTCAAAGGTCAAGCTCACAGGGGCCATAAATGTAAAAATGGTTGCCGCTAATTATCTTTAAAAGTATTCATCACAAAGTCGTCAAATTTCTTATAGTGATTGGTCATTACTAGTAGATAACCCATATTTAAATTGGGGTCACTAGGTCAAAGGTCAAGGTCACAGGGGATTTAAATGTCAGAATGGTTACCACTTATTATCTTGAAAGTTATTCAACACAAAGTCTTCATATTTTACAAATTGATTGGTCGTCGCTAGTAGATGACTCCTATTTATTTTTATGTCACAACAAAGTCAAAGGTCAAAGGAACCCTAAATGTCAAAATGGTTTCTGCTGATTATCTTGAAAAGTATTGATTACAAATTTGTCATATTTTACATTGTGATTGATCATAACTAGAAGATGACCCCTTTTGATTTTTGGGTTACTAAATCAGAGGTTAAGGTCACAGGGACCTTAAATGTCAGAATGGCTCCGCTGATTATCTCTAAAAGTATTCCTCACAAAATCTTCATATTTCACATATAGATTTATCATATCTAGTAGATGATCCCTATTTATTTTGGGGTCATTAGGTCAAAGGTCAAGGTCAGAGGGGCCCAAATGTCAGAATAGTTTCCGCTAATTATCTTTGTTACAATTAGTTGCAAAATCTTCATATGTCACATATTGATTGGTCATAACTAATAGATAATCCCTTTTGATTTTTGGGTCACAAGGTCAAAGGTCAAGGTCACAGGGGCGTTGAGTGTTAATATGATTTCCGCTTGTTATCTTGGTTGCTATTTATAACAAATTCTTCATATTTCACATATTGATTGGTTATAACTATTAGATGACCCCTATTAATTTTGGGATCATCTAGATCAAAGGTCAAGGTCACAGGAGCTTTGAATGGTAATATGATTTCTGCTTATTTTGTTGGTTACTATTTATCACAACGTCTTCATATTTAACATATTGATGGGTCATAAGTAGTAGATGACCCTTATCTATTGTTGGGTCACCATGTCAAAGGTCAAGGTCACAACGTCTATGAATGTTAAAGGATTTTAGCTCATTGCTTTGAAAAATAATTATCACAAAGTCTTTATATTTCACATGGTGATTTGCCATAACCAACAGGTGATCCATATTGCTTTTTGGAACACCTGATCACAGGGGCCTTGAATGTCAGAATAGATATTGCTTATTATCTTGAAAACTATTCATCACAAAGTCTTAATATTTCTAATATTGATTGGTCATAACTAGTAAGTGCCCCTATTAATTTTGTGGTCACTAGGTCAAAGGTCAAGGTCACAGGGGCCTTAAATCACTTGAAAATACTTTTTTTCATAATTGAATACTTCAATGTACCCATTCCTGGCAAGTTTCTCTAAAAAAATTAGTAAGACTTGTTTGCCAATAATTGGGATTGACTGTTAGGAAATAATGTATTTACAAACAATGAAATAACCACAATAATAACATTTTTTGAATTTAAAAGAAACTTTTAAGGTCAGAGGGACTTGTTTCAGACAACTTATAGGTCTATTTGGCTGCAATATACTATATAATATCTGTCAATAGTAGGGCTCTCTGTACTGCTCTGTATGGGTATATCACTGTACTCTCTCTGATAATTCCTTACTTATAGAGGTACGCCAGTTAAAGATTAAACTTGAATCACAATAAAGAAAAACTGTTCCCAGTTTACTTATCTCTATAAGTGTTTAACTGTTTATAAATGAAATGTCAATAAAATAACATTATTGCAAATATCACCAACACATGAATAGCATGATAATCCTTAATGTCTTTTGACCTTTTCATATGGTCTCAGTCTGGTGAATTTTCGTACTCTTTGTTATATTGTAAATCAATGACATTTGAGGCTTAATTCTTGGTTCCACTGTTCTTGTTGAATTATATACAGTCTTCAACTTTAAACATCAACACTATCTGAGCCAAATGACGCCCGAAAAATTATATGTTAGCAATCTATTATTTTTCAGAAATCTTTACCCTGCTGTAACACTGTTTAAATTCACCACTTAAGAACTCATGACTTTTTGTGTGCGTAAATATTTGCGGAAATATGATTTCTTGAATTCAATACTGTATTAATAATATCCTTAATTAAGTAGGTACATGTTCAGAATATGCCGTTATTGTAATCGTTCAATTCATTTGGTACCTTTATTATTGATATAATTGTTTGATCTATCCGTTGATAGTTTGTACGGACCTGATTACACATTTTTTGTCATATTCTAAAACATTCTTTTGTTATATGAATAACCCCTATTGTGTTATTAACACATATTCTGTTTCATTAAAACATTTGTGATTTGTTAAGCTCACGCTTAAAAATACAAGCAATGAGAAAAAAATCTCAGTTCCTGAACAGTCAAACTTATTCATGTAAAGTGCAGAATGAAAAAGTGTTTTCAAATGATAGAAGAAAGACTGCCTAAAAAGAATTTTGCGCGATCAAATGTTTGCAAATAATTAAAATTAGCAAAAATCGCAAATATATCCATGTCACAAAATAAACGACTTAAACAGTACATTTTAATTACGACCATTCAAACAAGAGATGACTTAAATTGGGCCACTCCAAACTACAACGGGTTGAGTCTAAAGCCGTACCGGGGTAAGTCTTAAATGAATCCAATATCTAAGTTAAGCCTAAATGTATACTCATTTCCTAGTAATTTAGAGTTATACAAGTGCAATTATAATATTATATAGGTTTGAAATGTCTCTAACAAAGTACATTAATGCAGTACCATTTCTTAAATATGAACCTTTTGGTGAAAGATCAGGCTCGGCCAATAGAATTTTAGGCGAAAACTTATATTACAAAATAATTCTGTCATTGAAAATTTTTTAAATAAAGTTTTCTGTTGCAGGCTAATGTTATAAAGTTATTTCATGGACGTTTAAGACTCAATTGCTTTAAAATTGTAATAGAATCTCCATTTCGTTTAAAGAGAACATGACATTTTGGGTTGAAATTGCCTTAATCAAATTAAAAGGTGCTTTTTGCTTTTTGTTTCTTTCAAAAGTGTAATAAAACTTATTGAGTATGACTTTTATATATATACCAAGGTAAAAAAGTAAAGAACCAACATATAGACCCTGCGTTGTATGTTCAAGATATCAATAAGGAAAACCAGTAGTAGTCTTAAGGTTGGCAAAGAGGTTACCATAGCACATGTGCCATGTCTTCTGACAAATTAAGATTAACCAACTCTCACTCGAATAAGGCTTAAAAAAGGCACAATACTGTCTCTGACTTATATAAAGGGTAAGTGGATTTTTTATTTCAATCTTTAAAACTATGACTGTGGCCAATTGAATAAAAAAGGTATTTTTAAACTGTTTGATACTAAAAAATGTCACCAGTTACTATACGAAATTTGGGGCATGGGTAAAGAGCTAGAATGCGTACAGTATTATGCATGCAACATTTAATGTGTTGTAAACAAAATGCATCCAATTTAGCTATATTAGGCGACTGCGGGAGGTATCCTATGTATATAGTATCTTATAATATGTGTATTAAACATTCGTTAAAAATTATAAAAATGCAAAACAATGAATTAGTTAAAAAGTGTTATTTAGTAAAGTTTAACGATAATTTACAGGGACATGACAATTGGGTTACATCTTTAAGAAAATTGTTTTCAAAGTCTTGGTTTTATATATGTATGGGAAAGTCAATCAGTTACATAAGAAAAATACTTAATAGCACAATTTGTAAAAGGTTAAAAGATATATAACAACAAGAAGGGCATTCATCTGTAACGTCTAATGTAAAATAGTCATTTTATGGCATGTTTAAGGAATGCTCGTATGAATGTTACTTAGATGTTTTATACATCAGACTTCAGAAAATTTAGGTATATGCATGTATATACTCAAAATTTTAAATACGGTAACATGATCTTGCAATTGAGATTGGTCGATGTCATAGGGTATATATATTTATTACATTGTACTGGCAAATGTTTATTAACCTATACTTAACCTATACTTCCAATAAACTATCCTAGATTATATCATTTTAAATACACACACATACACACACAGAGCAAATTATATCAGTTTTAGATGGTACTCTTACATATTGTCATATACCGTTGTTGGTATTAACAACTCCTTTTTGTTGAATTCGATTTACTTTTGCACGGGTCAATAAACAATCATAACTCCTTTCGCCTTTCTCCGCCATTATTCAAAACAATAACAAAGCCAGTTTGTTCTATAAAATATTATCCATTTCTGTATTTATTCATTTATATAATTACAGGTATAAATGTATTTTGTATTTATTAATATATACACTAATGAATCATGTATGTCAGTAATTGTAATATTGTGTATTTAATTAAATAATGACTTTTGTATATGTACCATAAATTGCATGTTTATACAATTACAGAATCGTATCTTTTGTTGCGTTCATTGCACTTCAACCCCAATTTCTAATTCATATTGCCTACCTGGTTGAGCTGACCCGCAACAATGGCGCCCAACGTAATGAATTGATGTGGCAGATAAGTTCATGGTTTTACAAAGCACATATAGAAGTCACAGATTTCAAGGGACCAAGCCCAAGTGATCAACTTTATGGTGATATGATATTATTTTTTATAAACTCTGTGCACAGTTTAAAGTACATTAAAGCTAGCTAGAATTATTTAAGGCATTAGGATCATTCAACAAGATCTGTCTGATGTCTACAAAGAAGGAGGAATCCATTATTGAAAATTTGACCTTTGACCCCTGTGTGGAAAGTTTATGATAGACATCTCAACAAGTGAATGGAAATATTTATATTCATTGCCATATAGATAATAATTATTTATTGTCTGTTTAATATACTTGCATTTTATTTTTGATTTCAAATTTTGAGAGGAAAATGTTATTTTGATTGTTTTATTTTCTTTACTGTTGTTGTTGTGATTTTGTATGTGAAGTTTTAGGTAAACATATCCCCATCTTTCATTACTGCTAGACACAACACATACACATACTACACACTAGATGATAATATAGGTTTGGAAGAATACATATCCTACTCAGTACTGTATTGTTGTTTTCCTAGTTCAAGTACGTTCAGTTTAATTTACATACATTTGTCCATTGCCTTGTCCTATAAACCCCCAATCCTATAAGTATCTATATATTGCCAGCGTAAATTCATTCCTATAGTATTTATTTGTGTTGCAATATCCCAAACTTTTGTGGAAACAATATTTTGGGAAATACTTAAAAATTGTCTAGCTAGATACGCACCATACTGTTATAGTTCCACCTCCCTAAGGACGTGCAATCGGTAATTAATAAGTATTGGACAATTATTTCCAATATTTATTATGTAGTCCGCGTAGCGTAATAGGTAAGACGATCGGTACATAACATTTTGGTAAAGTTTGGGAAGGTGGTTCGAGCGACATTTTTTACCCATTTTATTCATATACACATTTCATACACAAACACACATGTTACAAATAATATTATTAACTATTAATTAAACAAAAATAAAATACATAAATATGTAAAATACACATACATAGAAATAAAACAAAAATAAAGTATAAACTGTTAATTTTATTGAAAACAAAATCCTACAATTGTGTATGTAAACATATACAACGTGTACAACAGTGAATGTGAAGACATGCACATTTTGACAATTGAATAGTTGAAGAAAGAAAAAACTTGAAACTTTCAAAGTGAAAGCTTATTTATTGACTTGTAATTATCAAAACATATAATTGATAAATTGAGAATCATATCATTGGCAAAGTTTAGAAATAAAATAAAGTGCATACAATCGCTGCAAATGTACCTAATGTCATGAAGTAGAAGAAATACTTATACAATTCTGAATGTGAAGTATCAAAGAACTTGAACCATTATGAATATAGAATACAGATACTGTGAAGAAGGAGAAATACTTATATAAATGTTTATGTGAATTTGGAGATATTTACTGGAAAGTAGAGGAATATTTACACAAATGTGCATGTGAAATTGAAATATTTATTGAAAATGTGATTTCAATATTTTGACCAAATTGATGATAATATAGTGAGTTGAATAGATAGAGGCATAGTGAAGTTAAAGTGATGAAGATATAGTGAGGTTGAATTGATGAAGATTTAGTGAAGTTGAAGTGATGAAGATATAGTAGAGTTAAAGAGATGAAGATATAGTGAGATTGAAGTGATGGAAATATAGTGATTTGAATAGATGAAGACATAGTGAAGTTGAATTGATGAAGATATAGTGAAGTTGAATTGATGAAGATTTAGTGAAGTTGAAGTGATGAAGATATAGTTAAGCTGAAGTGATGGAGATATAGTGATTTGAATAGTTTATGGATGAAAATATTAATACACAATGACTGTGTCAAGTTGAATTTGTGAAGAGAATGAGAGTACATACATGACACAACATACATGAGATGAATCTGTGAAAATACTGGAATATACTTATGAACTAAGAAGGGTATAAATGAAGTAGTGAAATCTGAAACACGACACACAGAAACAAAATGTGTGAATATTGAATTAATAAGATTTAATCAAAGAGAAGTTATTGAGAGTACTTAGTGCTTTGGGATTTGTTCTGTTTGTGAAGCTAATAATTGAAAGCGAAATATAGACACACACTCATCTTCAAATCCTGGACATCTGTCAATATAATAAACCTGAAATATAACAAGAGGGCCATGATGGCCCTTAGTCGCTCACCAGAAACAACTGTTTTTTAGTGTTAGAAAGCTCAACTTTAACTTGCCCATGTAGCTATATACTTTCACAACAGTGATTGTTTTTTTCTTTCATAATAAACCATATGGCCAAGATGACCCTAGATCACTCATATGGCCCACCATTTCATTTGTCCACTTAATAACCTGAAAAATATTTTTCTAATATTTTTGGAAAAGGCTTTTATTAAAAATTATTTATGTTGCAAGTGTATTCCGCTATGAGACTATGTAGAATAAATGCAGAATAATTGACCAATAGAGCAGGGTAAGCTTGATAGGACTTTTTTTTCAGAACTTTTGTAAATGAAATACACAAAATGTCACATGTAAAAATATGTAAGGTGAAGATTGTTTGAAAATAACAATGTTTTTATACATTCTATATGTTAATATAACTGTACCTAAAAATGACAATAGGTAAAACAATGTAAAAATATCAAAATAGTCAGCTGATATCAAAATTCAATTCAGCAATACAAATTACACCCCTTGTCCAAATTACAAGTCTGTATGTTAATAAACAAGAAAATGATATCAAAGAAATCAAAACAGGTCAGCTGATATGTAAATTCAATTCAGCATCAGAAATTAGACCCCTTGTCCAAATATCAAGTCTATACATAAACAAGAGCTGTCATAGGAGACAGCCAAGCTCGACTAAAAAAATACTGGACGCAGTAAGGAGGACAAAACTATGAAAGAAAAACCAATTATGTATAATTATGTATTAAGTTATAGTAAAAAAATATCATTTGTTAACATAAATTCCAAGATAAGGGGCATAATTCTAGAAATAGTCATGCTAGAGTTATGAACCTTGTCACACAACATGTGTATAATGATAAGAAGTAATAATAATGATAAGTTTAAAGTAAATACCTTTAAAAGTAAACAAGTTATAATATTTCTTAAAGAAAATCCTAAGTTCAAAGAAA
The DNA here is from genome assembly GCF_026571515.1 of Ruditapes philippinarum. Classification (NCBI taxonomy): domain Eukaryota; kingdom Metazoa; phylum Mollusca; class Bivalvia; order Venerida; family Veneridae; genus Ruditapes; species Ruditapes philippinarum. Next base: position 83,016 of record NW_026861903.1, on the reverse strand, counting down.
GATAATCTGTAAATATTGCTTCAAGAGTTACAAACATTGTCACATAAAATGTAATTGATGATAAGGAATAAGTATTTTAAGTTTGAGGCTGATACCTTTAAAACTAAAAAAGTTATATTAAAAAAATAACATTTTTCTAGTAAAAAAAATCTAAGTTTATGGGGAGATAATTCTTGCAATATTAGTGCTAGAGTTATGAACCTTGTCACATAAGATGTGGATGATGATAAGGTACATATATTTGAAGTATGAAGTTGATCCTTTAAAAATAAATAAGTAACAGTAAATAATAATATTTTTTAAGGAAAATTCTAAGTTCAAGGGGAGATTAATCTAAAGATATTGGTGCTAGAGTTATGAACCTTGTCACTTGAGATGGGGATGATGATAAGGTACAAATATTTGAAGTATGAGGTTTGTCCCTTAAGAAATAAAGGAGTAACAGTAAAAAATAGTACTTTTTAAGGAAAATTCTAAGTTCAAGGGGAGATTAATCTGAAAATATTAGTGCTAGAGTTATGAACCTTGTCACATAAGATGTGGTTGATGATAAGGAACATAAATTTGAAGTTTGAAGTTGATACCTTATGAAATGACAAAGTAATAGTGAAAAATATTTTACTGCACCAAAACTTTAATCTGGACGCGGACGCCGACGCCGGGGCAAGTAGAACAGCTCTCCATATACTTCGTATAGTCGAGCTAAAAATCACATAAGTGATATCTGATATCTCAACTGATATCAACTTTCAACTATGCACATAAAACATCAGGTTCAACAATGTGTCCCAAAATTAATTGAAATGTGCTTTCTCCAAGTTTGAATCAAATTCAATAAAGATTGAAAAAATTAAAACAATTTTTTACAAAATTTAATATAAAAAAATGATCATACAAACTCATCTTGGTTATTATAGTTGCAGAAAACAAAATCTTTCTTTTGGCCTAATTTTATTTCCTGGGGAAATATTCTGTTCACTGACCTACCAATGACCCTATAGACAGTTTCTGATGCAATCAGTGTCTTAACAAGGTTTCAATTGTGAAAAAAATCAGAACATTATTTTTTCTTTACCATTGAACTTTGCCATAGTGCATGTCTAGTTAGTTTTGGGATCAGGGTTTTATTTTAGCATGCATGTAAAATGAATAACTATGTGCAGATATGTTTACAGTTCAGATACAAAGCATAATAATTGATTCAATGTGAAAGTATTCAAACTTGAAAACAAATAAGCATTTACTGTATTACATAGCAGGATACTACCTTTTCAATTAAGTATTACCTATTTCTGAAAACATTTATGATAAATCATCACTATAAATTTTGTTGTTAATCATTATGTTCAAGTGATATTGTAAATCTTCCCATAGGTCATGACCTCAAATAATTTCATCAGCAAACAGGTCATTACTCCCAGCTTAGAATAATTGCATAACAGATCACATTTATGAAAGACATTCCAACATAAGTTGTTTCCCTTTCATCAAATTTCACATTTGATCATACTTATAATTGCTACACAGTCTCTTTGTAAATATAAAATAAACATGTTTCAACTTCACACAAAGCTGTGTTTTAAATTCTACAAACTATAGGAGGTTACAATAGGAATATAGTGTCATTAAAAAACTGGCACTTATTTTTTAAGAAAAGACCAATTTTACTAGAACCGTAATAGGACACACAGCTTCAAATAGATAATTATACAATCTTTTGTTCAAATTGGAAATACTTGGTAAAAATTACATACATTTCAATAAAGTTATGTGATAAAAATATTTTACCCAAGGATGAGCATAGTAGATCATTATCTTTAAACTATAATTTGAAGAAATGCCATGGCCTGGGGCATTTTAGCTAATCTAATTAATATGAGAAAATTTGATAGAAGACAACATAAACTCGCTACAGACGAAGTTTGCCGATCATCAGTCTGTTACTTCCTTACAAGATAATGTTTAAAGACTTTAAAGGTTTCTCTAATTTAAGCTATAGCGGCCCCTACAAGGGGCCAATCAAGTTAATATAAGCAAACTTGATAAAAGGCTACATATGAATGCTACAGACAAAGTTTGGTGATGATCTATCATTTACTTTAGTAGAAGAAGGTGTTTAAACGTTTTTCTATTTTAAGCTTATAATAAGTGGCCCCTAATAGGGGTCAATCAAATTCATATGAGCAAACTTGATTAAAGATTACCCAATTATGCTACAGACAAAGTTTGGTGATCATCCATCAATTAGTTCTGTAGAAAAAGAAGTTTAAATATATTTATATTTTTAGCTTTAGCAGCCCCTAAAAGGGGCCAATCAAATCAATATGAGCAAACTTGATAAAAGACTACCCAAGAATGCTACAGACAAAGTTTGGTGATCTTCCATCAATTAGTTGTGCAGGAGAAGGTGTTTAAAGGTTTTTCTATTTTTTGCCCTAGAGACCCCTAAAAGGGGCTAATTTCATTTGTATGAGCAAACTTGATAAAAAAACTACCTAAGAATGCTACTGGCCAATCATATTAATATGAGCAAACTTGATAAAAGACTACTTAAGAATGCTACAGACAAAGTTTGGTGATCATCCATCGATTGGTTCTGTAGAAGAAGATGTTTAAAGGTTTTTTTTCAATTTTTAGCTCTGCTGAGCCCTAAAAGGGGCCAGTTGAAATGACATGACCAAATTCAAGTGTGACTGTCACAAGGATGCTAGAGACCAAATTTGAAGTAAATCTGCTCAGCAGTTTCAGAGAAGAAGACGATTATTGACGCATGACGACGGACGCCGGAGTATCCCCCTTTGGTACTAATAGCTCACCATGAGCCTTCGGCTCTGGTGAGCTACAAATGTGAATATACATGTAAAACAAGAGGAAAACATATGTATGTGAAAGATATTATCATACAATTTTTTAATCTTTTTAAATGTAATGTTGTTTCTAAATCATCACGAATTAATAAAATATGGACATGAGATTAAATTGTACGATTTGCATTTATATTTATCATAGATTTTATTCCTTTCATTATATAAACCTCTGGTCTCTTACTACATAAAAGCGGTTAGAATTGAGTGAAGCTTGAAATAGTGTTTCTTCCAAAAAATGTATTACAGTAAAGTTGTTTTAATATTTAAACATCTTCCAGAATGCTGATTACAATGATATTTTAATTCTTCTCTCAAAACTGCCAACTACAAATTGTTCTTAAATGATGTTCATCTAAACAACTTTAAATGACATACATAACGAAAGCCTGAATAATGTAATATATTCAGAATTTACCAAAATGATAAGAGGCTTTGTTCATGACACTTGACATTTTTTATTTCTTATTTTTCAAGATAAAGGAGGGCCGAAATAAAATTTCGAGGTTTTCAAACGATTCTTGATATAAAAAAACCTGCAAACACTCTCAATTCCTACATCGAAAACTTCATATGAAATACAACTGGCCATATAACAGGGCAGTGAATAAAGACTGCGTCGTGTCCTACAAAATGTAAACAAACGCCGCCATCTGGAAACGAAAAAGTTATATTTTTTATTATTCTCTTTTTGTTGGATATGACTGAAAACAAGATATATCAGATTTTGACACACTTCACTATTTTCCGCTTCGGTCGGTACATGTAGCTTGCACAACTATTTTGTCAAACAAAAGTTATAGCGAACTTGCGACTCAAAGCGGGTCAGAAATTTTATGGGGTTATGTGGATACAACGCAGTTCATATTCGCTTTATCCATCTTTTTGCCTTCAAATCAATCGTATAATCATTTCAGAGTTAACCATTAACTTCAAAATATAATTTCATATCATTGATTGAAATTTAATGAAAAAGAGATGCTTATTGTGAAGAAAGTAATGATTTGTACAAAATGATACGACACATTTTTATTTTTAGCAATATTTTCAACAGGGATAAATTTGCCTATTGACTATTTTAGTCTATTTTACCAAATAATCACTTGCGCTTGATAAAAAAACCTGACCATTCACGGTTCATAGCAATGTTCTGTTGATTTAAAATATTTAGACTACGTTGTTTTATTTCCAATACATGTTTAGCATTTTAATATAAACATAAACATGATGATTGATTAATAATAATTTCTGAAATAATTTCTTATATCTTCTTGTCTGTTATCCCTATGGGTTTTTTTTACTTTATTTTTTTTATTTATAGAGAAGTCTATGAACTCGAACCACAAAGTTCATTTTGGCAAGCTTTTTATATAGTAATCTGTAGGTAATGATTGATATTTTTATATGTTTTCTTTTTCAGCTAACTTTGTTAAATATTTTTCTAAATGTAACCTGTACAAATTCGTAGCTTTTGCTTGACAAAATGGTTTTGTAATCAATATGTACCGAACGAAACTGAAAAAAGCGGAGCGTGTTAATAGATATACCTGATTTCCAGTCATTTTCAACAAAAAAGAGTAAGAAACAAAAGCATGTCTTTTACATTCAATAGGATACGACGCAGTTTGGATTCCAAGCCCTGATATAAAGCCCATCCACGTATGCACGGGAATGCATTTATAGCGCCAAAATACAAGACGGGGGATTCATTTAGTGTTAAAGTTTTACAGATGACACGAAAATAATGTACATTAGCGCTATGTTTTTGTAAAATATACGTCTGATTTCGTTATACCGCTTTTTGTTATTTTAACTTGTTTTTCCTAAAAAAGACCTACTTTTTAACCAACTTTATTTCTTTTTGTTTACAACGCCCAACTTTAATCCATTAATCAAATACTGATCAGATGAATTTTATGTTTATTTTTATTATGAGTGGTTGCAAAATTAAATCATGTTTTTGAAAAAAAAAAAGTTTTATAACTATCACTTAATTCGTCAAATGGTTATTGCCTAGACAGCTCAGAAAATCAGTCATTGGTTAACTATACGAGACATTTTAAAAACGAGAATAATAATTATAATTCAGTCTTTGAAACTAACAAATGTGCCTCCACCTTCTCTCCTTTTCTCTATATCTCCTCTTTTTTTCCTGTTTTATTGATAAAAGAACACTTCGTTTCTGTTGTAGAAAAATCAAAAATCTTAACCACTCGACCAAAGGCGCGACAAATTGATTATATATTCTTGCTGTATGTGATCTTGAACTATATATCTTTCCAAATTTTTAACAACTTAAAATGGTAAAGATTCGACACTTTATGTGATACTTGGTGTCTATGTGCCTTGTTTATATAATAAACAGTAATGTATTTCAGCGTTCAGTATCTTAAGCCATGCATTAACAGAGACATATTTATGGTGATAACATTATATTTGATATTCTTTGCAACTGCGCATGCTCAAACAAATTCAAAATAATATCGTTACTATACGGGAATTTATACATGTATTTCTTTGTATTTTTTATCATAGTGTATGCATTGTACAATTCTCAAATCAGAAATTAAATTATTTTACAAGACAGGATAAACTTTAACGGTTTAGAAATTAAAACATTTTGCAACAAACAAAAATTAAATAGTTTTGTATATTAATTGCTGATTTCTTTAGCAAGTACTTAAATTTATAAGAAATCAACTATCTAGTGGTGTACTTATGTCGCTTTGAAGCAGTTTGATCTTTATTTTTAAGACATCAATGAGGTACTGTTATTGACATGATCGAGCAGAAAATATCAGGAAAGACAACAACACGTTGAAAAACTACATACTGCTTTCGTCTAAGAAAACACAAAGTCACGTACGATATTAAGGGATTTATTAATAATCAATATTGTTAATATTATATTAACGAAATGAGATACAGGGGCTCATATAACTGCAATTTTCCTTCACAAAAAATCTAGTAACAAAGGAAGTAAAGGTACTTTGAGAATGGTCACTTATTGTTATTTATAATTTATATTCTATTATTTATAAAATGTTATACTTTGCTTGACTTTTATCGATAACACAAGATTTGCGCTTTTTAAAGTAAAGCCCAAGACTTTTGTTAAATCGTATATTCTTAAAGATTTGACCATGATTAAACGCTGGATAACCAGTGTTAAATTACAATGACTTCAGTAGCTCTGAAAAGCATGGTACATGTGTTATTTTTACCACAATACCATCTTTAATCCTAATGATTCGGGATTAAATTCTTATTTGTTTCCCTTAAATATGGCGAAACATTCAATATTTCCATTTCAAGGACAGATAATTAAAAAAACGAGGTCAGTGAACCTATTATCAATTTGCTTCAAAAGTTTCAGTTATTTTACTCTACTATCATGCAAACATTCTATTATATGATTTTGCGAGAAAGTGAAAATAAAACTAATCAAGCAATATTAAACATATGATTGCAAAAATTAGCGATGGTTAAGCTTTTTGATGATTAAAGAATATCTGTTGTCATTTTAATAATGTAGACGACAAGCACGAAATTAATGTCATTAACCGGAAGGCGAAAACTCGAAAGTACAGACAGGAAAAAGAACGAAACTGCAAAAACATGAAGACATGATGACGAAAACGCGACACTTATCGGCTTGAATGTTTGTACTTTTGTATTTTCGCTTTCGAATCTTTATCATCGTACTTTCACACATTTGTGTTATCGACCCTCCGCATTTTTGCGTTTTCGTCTTGGCTCCTTCTTGTTTTCGTCTTCGTTCCGGGGATAGGACACTATTTTACGTGTCGTTTCTAATGCAGGCGTCACAATGTCCAGATTTTGGCATCAGATGAACACACGAATAAGGTAATGTTCAAATTCGGATATGATCGTAATAGCAGCGTTCGTGAGTACATCTTTTGCCATCGTATGACCACCGGCTAAATTTTACAGGCTCCGGCAGCAACTTCGTAATTATTAGCGGTCGCAAAATCTTTGACATGCCAAAAACTTGTGCAGGCATCACACTGTCCCGAATTCGGCATCAGATGGACACAAGAATAAGGAAATGTTCAAATTCGGATCTGATCGTAATAACATCGGGCCATTCGTGAGGGCATCTTTTGCCATCGTATGACGCTCGGCTAATTTTTTCAAGCACCGGCAGCAACTTCGTGAGCGGTTCCAAAATGTTTGGGATGCCAACAAATTGGCAGAAGACATTGCAAAGGTTCATTTTCGTGTTGAATTCGTATACCAATTTTGCCCTTCGTAAGGGCGTCATAAAATATGATAAACAAGATCGACAAGGAAAGGCGGCGTTCAATGAACGCAGCCCCCACCCGCCCAGGCAACAAGCGCCAGCGGCAAGGAGCCCAGGAGGACCCCAAAGAAAAATAGAACAGGGCATAAGGCAGAGCACGGGCAGGCTAACCACTACATTAGAATAAATAATTAGTAACTGATAAGGAACTAAAAGAAAACAATTAAATGATTTAATATAAGGCCCATAAGGCACAGGGGAAGGGGACATGAAGCCATTTTGTCAACACGTGTAGTCTTTGTCTTTACTTCGTGAGATCATCGGTGAAATCTGGTATTTCTAGCCTCAATAAGACCATACGAAGGAAACACGAAGATTTCCAATTGTCTTAGGAAGGGAACACGACATCGTGAAGCCCCCGCAATACCGTCGTATCGCCATCGTATTTTGGTACGATGTCATCAAGATGGGGATGAGGACGAAGAAAGCAAATATGGGTGTCTCAAGCGTTGCATGTTTATCATGATGGACATATAAACGACTAGACCATCTTCCTCACTTTTGCACATCTTTACGGAGACATCAAAAGCTTCATTAATCGCAATTAACAATTAATTATAGTTTATTTCCTGCAAAATTACATGTTTTGATGATGAGTCAACCGAGAAAAAGAAGGCAGCAGCATTGGTACTTATGATGCACGTTAGAAAACATGATGACCAGCACCTACATACCCACCTTGGGTAGCATGATAAAGTTCAACCAAATATGATAGACAAGATCAACAAGGAAAGGCGGCTTTCAATGAACGCAGCCCCACACGACCCAGCAACAAGAATCAGTGGCAAGGAGCCAAGGAGGACCCCGAACATACAAACAGGACAGGGCGCAAGGCAGAGCACAGACATGCTAATCACTAAAATGATGCATAAATAGAAATAATAGTTACCGACAAGGAAATCAAGGAAAACCAATAAATAATTGATTAAAAGGCCAACAAAGCAAAAGGACACAGGGGAAGGTATATTCGGGGAAGGGGGTCAAAATTAAAGAAGTAAAACTAGGGGCAAAAGGATGATACTCACCGTACACTAGAAAACAACAAGGGACACAAGAAAGTGTCAACAAAACAGTATGAAACAACAACAACAACATACATCTGAGGAACACAGAGGGGCGCCGTATTGGAACGGTCAGCAGCATAAGTACTGCTGGGGAGTTTAAACCGGTAATTGGTGCACCAAACCTCACTCATAGCTCCACCATGTTCCTATAAACGAGACGATGTAAATAAGTAAAACACCGAAGTGATCATGTAGAAACATCTAAAAGAAAATGCAATGACCATAGAAAAGTACTCAGTATTTTAAAGGAAGACAGAGCCACAAGAACATCACCTACAAGAGCCCGTCGAAGCAAGCAGAAGACGAACATTTAGGTAATGCAGTCCCAAAGGGCATTAATAACCGTTCATCATAGAGTCTACCACTTGGTCCGTCAGATCTAAGAAAAAAGGAAAGCGTAACGTCCAACTGTGTTAAGGTATATCTTAAAATAGTAGCGTCATAACCTCTTAACAAAACGTTAAACAATTTTAGTAAAGACGACAGAAAAATTAAAATGACTCAAAATCTTACGAAGATTGTAAATAACACTCCCATAAAAATCAGACTTGCTAACCCCTTATCGCAGAAGTGTTTTTAAATCATTATCGAATTTGAGATTAAATCAAAGTTACGATTGTAAAATATTTACGTAATTTATAATATTGGTAACCCTGTTTAGTAGCTTGCTAGTTATGAAAATATTCTGCTTGTGGAAATCCTTCACGTTCAAACAAGCTCTTGCGAATCTAATTAACTGAAATACATATACCCCGTAAGATGTTTCATGCGGTACGTCTCCATCAAAATGCGGATATTTTACTCTACCAAAATCAATGTCATCTCTTTTATCATAGATTTCCGTGTGAATAGAATTGTTTTTGATAGTAATATTAAGATCCCAAAGTAAAATCTGACAATATCATGATAAAGAAACTTCTTTTACGTTTTCATGATATACTAAAAATAAAATTTGTTAAATTATATTGGATTCCAAGTCATGTAGGTATACGAGGAAATGAAAAAAGTAGATGCCTTAGCTAAACAATCATTAAATTTTCAAAAAACTGACTTATTGTTACCTTGGGGTGTTTTTAGAACGGCAATAAATAAACTCGTATCATCTGAATGGAAAGCAAATTGGGACAATGCCGTTTTTAATAAACTTCACGATATAAACCCATCTCTTGATGTGTCACCATTTCTATCTCTGTCAAACCGCCGTGATCAAACAGTTCTTCTTCGATGCCGAATTGGACACTTTAAAATTACCCACTCTTATCTCCTCACAAGTGACAATGCCCCTTTCTGTGTAGGTTGTAATGAAAATTTTACTGTCAAACATTTTCTTCTTGAATGTCATGATTTTTCACAGACCTTTAATAAATTTTATTCTGTAAATTCACTCAAAGAACTCTTTAATACAATTCCATCAAAAACATAATTGATTATTTGAAAGAGATAAACTTGTATTCAAGGATCTAATTGGCTCATTTCTATTGTCATGTACAAATTTTACATAACATTTAAGCCTATTATAGCATTCGGCACGATATGGCCAGTTATGTGTTGACGTGCCGTAAAAATCCAAACAAACAAACAAACAAAACAAAAAGATCCCAAAGTAAGTTTAAACATTGTTTAGTGCTCCATACTATATGCAACTGAAATTTGCCGCGTTAAGCCAAAGGTTTTATAAACTTTAAGGTTACGCGACGCTTTCGTAACCACATACGAACACATCGTACTCAAAAACCGGCATCGTGTACCTATCCTGTGACCTTCGCGTGTCTTGCGGGTAAACAACTTCCTAAACACTTGCATCTTTGATATGTCTTCGTGTGTGGATCGGATGCCATCGCATGAACTTCGGTAGAAATCGTGTGTGATTCGGATGACATCGCGTGACCTTCTGTAGGAATCGTATTTGCTTTGGCTCTTGAGAGTATGTCGACTATTTTCGGGGGCCATCTTCGGGCGAAATTTAAAATTTCATATCCGTATGCCAATCTGGTGTCAATTTCGGGACAGTGTGACGCCTACATAAGTGTATTTGACTGTTTGCATTTCAAATTTCTTCATTTATAGGCAATGGCAATTACAAATTACCTTAGCTTTTGGCTACGCTCCTTTAAATGTTGCGGGCTGACTGATAGGTCACTTTAATGATGTTTTGAGGCCCTCAGTGATATTTCATAAATATTATGTTCGTAAGCCAACGGATGTTGTGAATCTTCTTCAAATTATCAATAACGTTACATTTAAATTACAAAAATTATGCAAAAAAAAAAAGAAACAAAGAAACTATGTATTAGCACTATTTATTGCATGATACTTTATTTCGTCATTTTCTTTCCATGCCTTCGTGAGTTGTTTTTAGCAAGAGCGTGACTACATTTGAAAATACAGTTTGAATATATATTACTTTTCGTGAGCAGCATTAGGCCATGTTACACTTGTGCTATATATTAAGCAAGTTTCACTCAAATAAGCTTAATGAAACATTGTGACTTTTAAAATCTGCCCTATGACTTTGCTGTGTTTTGAAGACATTGTTATTTGAAAACTATCCAGTTGTTGTAAATGTCATAGAAGTTGACACGACTGTCTGTGAAGAATAACATTTATTTTGGTAGATTACAAGCAGAACATAACGGGTGTAATTACAGCCTTTCAAAACTAAATTAAAAAGAAAGATAAATTGATAACAATGATTTGGCTCTTTATTTATTTATTTATTCAGTGTTTATTATTATATATTCAGAAGATGACAATTAGCTAGAAAAAATGTGTTTTCTAATTGATTCTAATCTCACAAAAGGTTAAGGGTGATGTGATTACATGCAATTTTTGTAGCATTATATATTTCTTAAAGGAACTTCATAGTTACGTCAGGACAGGTAAGCGGAAATAGGGATCGTCTGAGTGTACATAACCTCCGCCTATGACTAAAACATTTGTTGCCGCCGCTGTGGTCATCGCCTCGTTCGATGGATTTTGATAGTACACATTAAATTTTTCAATTTTGGTTTAAAACAAATAATGAGTGATTAATACAAAATTAAAATTTCTAAATGTTCAGAAGTAGATCCAGTCAAGGTTAGATAACCTCGGATAAAGGATTTCTCCTAACATTGGTATGACACATTGATGATGATTCAGTGCGCGTAACATAATTTAAAATTTGAAATGCCTCGTAGTAGAAAAACACGACGAGTAATTAAAACATGGAATAATTTACCTAAGAATGTAGATCTATTGGATTATAAAAGTGTCCATGAATTTAAAATCAAGCTGGATCATCACTGGACCGGGGAATGTACCATACCAAATTTAAAATGTTAACTGTAGCATTATGATGTAAAGCTGTATATACAGCAGTGTTAACTGAAAGGCTGAAAGCTGCATATGTACATATAAATAATTGTAATAGTGATGAGACCAACATGAAGTAGTGGCGAAAGTTGGACAAAAGAAAATGGGCTTAAAAGGCTAAGCCGTTCCATCAGAGCTCAAATTCATCCTACAGGTATTATCCTTACAGGCTACATCACCCGCTTGTGGTAGTACCGAAATCGCCTCGTCACTTGACAAGTGGGCAAAGAAGTTTTAAATGAAATATTTAAGATAAATATTGAATAAAAAAACATTCAAATTTTCATTTTTTTATATTTGATTTTGTTTGGCTTACGGTTCTCGTATATGTTAGTCGAGTGAAGAAATAATATGGCCTTATATACTTGTGTACAAATATGTTTAGTATTAATTTCTTCATTTATTTTATACAAGTATAATTATATAAATTCGGTTTTTGGTACTACGTGTAGTAATAAAGAGAGACAACTGTGATAGATGTAGAGCAAATGATGTCACTAGTGCTTAAATCATAGAGCGGTTAACCACATATGTGTGTTATATTATAGTTTTTTTTATTTGTTCACATACCCAAGGGAAATTGTTTATATGTCAGTAAAACTAAGTGAATTTACTATTTTATGCCTAAAAATCCTTCTAAATGAATATACACGTCACAATACACCATTGCTTGCCACCAATCACTTTGTTTTGAAAGATGGTAAATCACTTGTTCGCAATTTACGTCTCTGGCTCGCTGCCCCGTACCTGCTTCATATAACATCAGAAGAAATATTAATTTAAATATCGACATGTGTTTGTTGTATATATAACAATGCATTTGGTATAACACTGATATTTCTTAATAAAGTGTACGGTTATTTTGACAGTTTGCATATGCGGAAACCGTGGAAACTGCCCGTTGACAAAAACTTGACACGTCCACATATAAATTTTTATTTTTTTTTCACCATAAAATTTTATTTGATATTATCAAAAATGTAGAAATTCTTATGAAAGAAATTTTTCGATATCTTCAATTATTTACATTATTCATGCTTATTTTTCTCATTTTTGTTGAGTTGAGAAGCATGAACAACTCATTTTTTAAGAAATATGTTGAAATTATCGTTTGTTTCATACAAAAACTTTACATAAAATATTGAAAAGCAGAATCCCTAAAGAAAGCCCAACACGGCAAAATTGTAAAATGTTGCAGGCTCGGTTTGATTGAGCCTGTTCATGGACGGTAATGAAAATTGCAAGTTACCGTCCACGCCCCTTAGCAAGTTAGTTTTGAATAAAATTTAATTGTTGTGTGCATTAAACTGTCTTATCCCTTTTTCATAACACAGTTTGGCTATTTTGACAGTTTTGAGATATACGGCTACCATTGAAACTGGCATTTTACAAAAAAAATCCAACCTATCAACAGATTTTTTTCTTTTTCTTTTTGAAATTAGTCATTAAATTTTACTTCTCATACAAAAAAGAAAATTGGATGAAAGAAATTTTTCGATAACTTTAATTATTTATGGAATTCATGTTTATTTTTTTCATTTTTTGTTTAAAGAAATATGTTCAGATTACCATTTATTTCATCAGGTACGTATATTAACAGATATTTCTAGATGGGTTAATATATATACCTGATTTAATACAGAATCATTAGATAAAGCCATCATTGTATAAAATTATGCTTGTTGTGTTTATTTAGCTTTCTTATACCTATTTTATTTTCATAACACAGTTTGACTATTTTGACAGTTCTGAGATACGGTTACCATGGAGACTGCCTTTTTACGAAAAATCCAACGCGTCAATATATATTTCTATATTTATATTTGAATTCGCCATTAATTTTTACTTATCATACCAAAGCTTTAGAAATTTCTATGAAAGGATTAAATTTTCCAAAAAATGTTTTTAAAGCTTTTGGCATCCTTCATGAATATTATGTACTTTTAAACATATAATACGGGAATGAATGGATGGAGTAGGGGAATGAATAGATGTAAAAACAGAAAAATATATTAGCATCCATATAATCAGCAATCAAATTGATAAGCTAGGGTATCGTTTAGATGTACAAGAGAGAATATATCATTTAAAGTATCATATGGACCGTATTAGAGAGGATCAAATGGTTAAACAAGAATGAAAATAGGCAATCGTTCAAGTAAAAACCGTAAATACACTATTAATATGAAATAGATGATCAAACTCGATATCAAACATATAAAAGGGGATCAAACTGCTGAACTAGGGGATCGTATAGACATACAGTGGAGAATATATACCATCAAAAATATAGTAGGGGATCAAATTGATGGACTAGGGGATCATATAAATGTTCAACAGAGAACATCATGTCAAACACATAAAAGGAGGAACAATCGATGGAGTAGGGAATCATTTAGATGTACAAAAGATTTTTCAAGATTTTATTGATAAGTCTTTAGGCCTCCGGCCCATAAACATTTACAACATATATCTAATATACATACATAAACAGTGAGTGATACAGACATGATTAAATACAAAACTAACAGTATTTCAGTATTCATTGAAAAATATCTAAGAAACTTTGTCTTTTATCAAATGGGTAGAACAGGTACATTGCAGTGTTTCTAATTTCATTTTTGTTAGACATTAATGAATAAAATTTAACAAGTGTTGGTAGCATTCTGCAATTTTCCGAAATATATTGGCAACGTATATCATTATATAGAGGACAGATTAACATAAAATGGAATTCGTCCTCTATTGAAGTTTCACAATAAGGACATATACGTTCTTCTCTACTTAAGCCATAGTGTCTGTTTCAATAAGAAGATTGTGAACAGAGGATCTAAAAGAAGCAAAACATTTTCGAAATTTGACAATATCCAGGACATGTACATAATATTCAACTGTGAATCTTGTTTTATATGATGAATAATATGTCAATTTCTTATTAAGCATACATTTGGCACTCCAATTTTGTAGATATTGATCTTTTAGTCTATTGACATACAGATTTAAAAAAATCATCATTAATAGTTTCATTTTGGTTTTCCCAAAAATAGCCAAAACCATTCAAAATAAATTTTCTATGATATCTGAAACCCAATTTTTCCTACCTATTGTATCATAATGTATTAGCATATTATAACATAATTTAGGATATCTATCGTTTGACATTTTTAACAGTCTCAGCCAATATTTAATACAATTTTTTGATGAGTAGATATACATTGGGTATCGTCCCAAGTCACCCATAACTGCATCATTGGCAAGCATTAGAGTTTACTTGTAAAAATCTTTTACAACAAAATATATGGAGTGATTCAATACAGGAAATATTACTAAGACCCCACAATTCTGAACCATACTGCATAATGGGTTTTATCTTAACATCAAATATTTTAAAGAAAGTATTATAAGATATGCAACCGTATATTGCTGAACAGAACTTAGAATATACAGAAACACTCTTTTTGCCTTAATAGACATATGCTTTGCCATTTTGTACATAGATAAGTTGCTGGTAAAATGAACACCTACATAATCAAATCCTTTAACAACTTCAATATTTTTACCAGAATAGTGTCAATGCTCATGTTTTGACAATTGTCCCCCATTTTTAAAAACCATAATTTTTGTTTTGTCTATATTAACAACAAGTTTATATTGATTACAAAAATCTTGGAGACAATTGAGCTGTCGTTGTAGACCAACGATAGTATCAGATACAGACGCTATATCATATGCAAACATAATCATAAATATTTCCAGAGTATCAGGATACAGTTGAATTCTCCTAATATTATTACTTAAAAACAAATCATGTAATTCATTAATATATAATGCAAATAATATCGGACTTAGACTACAGCCTTGACGTAATCCTGTGGGGCAATCAAAAATATCAGAAACCTCATATTTAGATTTAACAAAGCTTTTACCCGATACATAACTAGATTTAATTGTGTTATACAAACAACCAGTTATTTTGTTTTTACGTAATATATCAAATAAAATCGTCCGATCTATAGAATCAAAAGCTTTCTGAAAATCGATGAATGCTACATAAACTGGCTTTCGTTTCTGTTGGAGATATTTAGATACAATAGAGTATAGTATAAAAGCATTGTCAGTAGTACAATAGTTTTTCCTAAAACCTGCCTGACATTCTGAAAGCTTTCCATATGCCTCATTGTAAAAAGTAATTCTGTTGGTAATAATATTAATATACACTTTGCTTATGACATCAATTAAGGATATTCCTCGATAATTATTAGGGTTTAACAAATTACCTTTTTATGGACAGGTATAATTACACAATGACACCATTTTTCAGGGAATATCCCAGAAATAAATATCTTATTAAATAATTTGCACATATAAGGAAGTAGAGCATCTAAACCACAAATGATATGCGAAGGTATAAGTGTGCCTCCAGTTGCCTTGTAAGACTTTAATTTTTTAACAGCTTCATTTACTTCATCCTCAGATATTTGGCTATTAAACAGAAACTTCTCAATCTCATCACAATTACCAATTTCATCTGAATTTACATCTTCACTAACTGTAGCTGGTAAATTTCCTCCATCAATATCAGCAACAGAAAACAACTGTTAAAAATGAGTAAACCATGTACCTATACTTATAGGTGAATCTCTGTTACCTGTTTTGATATATTATTTATTTTCTTCCAAAATTCTTTGGAGTTATTAACGCTATTATCAATATCAGCTATAAATTGTTTTTCATATGCATATCTTTTTTGTCTACATATATTTTTATATGAATGCTTATTGTCAATATAAATGTTTAAATTATCCAAACTTGGACACAATCTAAATTTTCTCAGTGAAGATCTAGAGATTTTACGGGCGGTTTTACATTCAGCAACAAACCATGCCCTTTTTTGTAGTCTATGGTTTTTGTTATGTTAACTATACAACAGAGATTCACTACAAAAACGGACAACCTTCTCAAATTCATCAAGTAAAATATTAACATCATTACAATTTTCATACAGAGAGTCTAATCTGTCAAACAGACCTGACTTCTTAGCATCACCAAGAGTAGATGAATATACAAATTTACCATTTTCATTAAAATTATATGCTGTAGTAGGTATGTTTTCAAAATTTCTACCAAAGTTAATGTTAAGGTGAATTAACAAACACAAAGGAAAATGTGTACTTTCAATCACATCTAAAACTTTAAAGTCTATAGTTAAATCAAAAATATGTTTGGATGCTAAACAATAGTCTACAACACTGCATCCATTCTGGTTAGCAAATGTAAAGTTTCCATATGAACCATCTGTATTTTCAGGTAACAGTCTACCATTATAAATGTAACAAGACTATTCTTTACAAAAATTAATCAAATGTTTACCATCATTATTTACAATGTTATCTTGTGAGATAAAAGAGAATATACTATCAAACATATCAGAGGGGATCAAATGAATTGACTAAAGGATTATATCAATGTTCACCAGAGACATCATGTCAAAACTTTAGGAGTGGATCAAAGGATCGTAAAAAGTACAACAGAGACTACTATCACACATATATGAGGGAATGAAATGGATGGACTAGGGTATCATACAGATTTACAACAGAGATTTTATTATCAAACATATCAGAGGAGATCAAATGGATTAACTAGGGGATTATATAAATGTACAACTGAGAACATCATGTCAAACATAAAGGAGGGAATCAAAGGATCGTAAAGATGTACAACAGAGAATATAAGAGGGGATCAAATGGGTGTACTATGGGATAATACAGTTATACAAAAGGGAACATCTTATCAAACATATAAACGGGGATCAAATCGATGTACAAGGGGATCGTATAGATGTACAACAGATACATATCAGAGGGGAACAGATGGATGGACTAGGGGATAATATAGATGTACAGCAGAAAAACACACTTGGAAATAAGCTAAGCAAATGCGGCATTTTGTCTCAATTTTGACATGAGCACAATTAAAATTTTAAATTTACGAACCACCTGTAGTCAACCTTCATCAACTGGAACAAGCTCTGAACCAAACATGGCAAATTTAATCTCATAATCGCATTAGTACGAGAAGGATTGAGGCCGTCATCAGGGCACGTGGGCAGTTACACACGTTATTCAAAATTTGGCTTTATAATGTCATTTTAGGTTATGTAATCGTTAACTTTTACCAAAAATATCCCAGTAAATGTTCTTAAACGCGCCAAACCATACTAATAAACATTTACATTTTCTGGTAAAAAACAACACATTTGCTTCTCTTTCAATAATTTGGTTAATAACTCATAAATTTACTGCTTTATGATTAATAAACTGGTATCGCTTCTAATCAAATTACTATCTCTTAACTCAATTAAGTCGTCATCTCATCAAAATGCTTCACAACTAAATGTAAATATCCAGGGTGTGTTTAACATATTTCCAGGTGTATATTATCAAACTAATCATACAGGATCAAATAGATGTACTAGGGGGTCATATAAATGTACAACAGAAAACATACTATCAATCATTCATGAGGGAATCAATGGGTGTAGTAGGAGATCATACAGATGTACAACAGAGAATACATTATCGAACAGAGGGGATCAAATAGATGGACTAGGGATCATATAGATGTACACCAGAAAACATTCTATTAAACATACAGGAGGGGAACAAATGGATAAACTAGGGAATTCATATAGATTTATTTGATCTCCTCTGACATGTTTTACAATGTGTTCTTCTTTGTTCAGCTGTATGATCCCCTAGTACACCCATTTGATCCCCTCCTGTGTGCTTGATAATTGTTCTCTATTGTACATCTTTATGATCCACTTGTACACCCTTTTCGGATATCCTCTCTTTAGTGCTTGATAGTATATTCTTTGCTGTACATATATATGATAGCTTATACTAACCATTTAGTTTCATCCTAACTTATAATTATGTTTCTTTATATAAATAACACGGTTTGTGGATAACAGTAAACATATCATCCCGAGGACCATACTGTAACAGTATTTATCCAAGGGATGATATTTCTACTGTTACTCACAAACCTATGTGTTATTTCTTTCAGTACCCAGAACAAAAACTGTGGTGATTTGTTCAAATGAGGACAAATGACGAACTTCTCCATTGAAGGGATTTGTTGACGAAATAAAATATTTCTCCCATGGCGGCGCCGGAGATATACAAGGAATCACAGTATAAGAGGATCAAGAGATCATCTACATGAACATATACTCTAGTTTTGATAGAAGATGTATGAGAGGTTAATATAAGATGAGCAGGAAACCTTCTAGGTATAAATATACATTAGTAGTTATGGAATATATATGAAGTGTCACCTGTTCCTTTATATGTACAAACACAGTACGACTTAAAGAACATATATGAGTGAAATACATCTATGAACATCTACATGATCCACTTGTAATCTTACATGACCCCCTTTTTTCTGTTCAATGAAAATTAAAGTATATGTACATCTAGATGATCCCCTGGTCATTTACGTGATCCCCTTATATATGTTCCATAAGAAAAGAGTATATGTTTATCTTGATGATTCCCTTGTAATCTTACGTAATCCCCTTATATCTGTTTAATGAAAACAAAAGTATTTGTACATTTAGATGATCCCATGGTCATTTTACGTGATCCAATCATATCTGCTCCAAAATGCAAAAGCTAGATGATCCCCTTTTAATTTTACGTGATCCCCTTATTCCTGTTCAATGAAAACTATAGTATATATACATCTAGATGATCCCCTGGTCATTTTACTTGATCCAGTCATATTTGTTCCATAATGAAAAAAAGTAAATGTACATCTAGATGATCAACTTGTAATTTTACTTGATTTCCTTATTTCTGTTCAATTAAAACTATATTATATATACATCTAGATGATCCACTGATCATCATACATGATCCCCTAGCTTATATGTGTTCCATAATAAAAAGAATATATGTACATCTAAATGATCCCCTTATCATTTTAGCTTATCCCCTCATATATGTTCTACTTTAAGAACTACAGTGTTTATACATCTTAGAGACTAGGTGACCCTTCATATGTTTTAATTACAACTATTGTATATGTACATCTTGATAATTCCCTGGTCATCTTATATGAGTTCCTTATTTCTGTTCATTGAAAACTATAGTATATGTAACCTACATGATACCCTGGTCATCTTACGTGATCTCCCAGCTTATATCTGTTCCATTATAAAAAGAGTATACGTAATTCTAGATGATCCCCTAGTCATCTTACGTGATCTCATTATATCTGTTTCATAATAAGGAAGAGTATATGTACATCTAGATAATCCTCTGGTCATCGCACGTGATCCGTTATTTTTGTTCAATGAAATTATAATATAAGTACATCTAGCTGACCCCCTTGTCATTTTACCTTACAATAATAATGACGGTCTCAACACCCGTGTAAGTATGTATAAAACGGGTACAAAAGTTTACATCGTTATCCTGTCACGTGAACTCCGTTCGTAGTAGCCTATAGCTTTAGTCAATTCCTTCAATTTCAAATGCCAACGTGGTTACATCGTTCATTAAAATCCCACCAACCCTAACTTATATACAAATATTGTGTGGACGCTTTACTTCTGTCAAGACTTATATATTTCAGCTGTGAGCCGAACTCAATTCCACTATAAAACCATAGCCATGCCACGGAAGAGAAACGGAACTTTTATTATGATAACGAGACCATCTAACCATCTATAATTAAACTTGGACATAGTGTTAATTTTAATAACTGTATGATGTTCATAGATAGAACAAAATTTAAAAGTTGTCCGCAATAGACATTTAAATTGTAATCAGTGTTAAAACTTGTTACGTTATAATTGTGTAAGTGGATACTGTTAGAAATGCCCAGAAAGCACATTTAAAGCGTTTCAAAACTTGCGTTAATGCAAAACTTCTTTCAATCTGCAAGGATGCGATCCTACATTGGGTGGCATGACATTGTAAAACAGCTGCAGGTTTCCTATTTTTCCAATATTACGAGTCTACCACAGTTTGCAGATTGATAAATTGCGCATGTTAGAATCTTTACTGGGCACACAATTGTCCTTTGTAGAAATTTAACCTTGTGATCTTAAATAAATTTTATCAGTTTCGATATGAACTTGTATATTATAAGAACATTTTTTTTTGTTCGTGTGATAATGACGAAAGTATGATTTGGCTTCATCTGTAATATTTGTTACACAATTATTTTTGTACACCATCACCTAACGTGTCTTTAAATGTCCGATGTTATTTAGAAAGCCATTTATTTATTTACTTATTGGTAGATGCTTGACAATTTTTACGTTTGTACATGGGCGAGCTTTAATCATTTTAGCCATGGCATCCGAAACATACATATAACGCTCACATTTCCCTGGGTTGGTCTTCTGTATCAGCAACATCAACATAATCACTTAACGTACATCAATTGTTGTCGTACAGTGCATGTAGTGTAATTTATTTTTGGACAAATGTTTCACCATGTGTCAAGTTTCCTAAAGATCTAAGTGTATACACGCTAAACGAAATATAGAAAACGGCAGGGGACGTATTTGCGCTGTGTTTTCCCGACTACTACCAAGACATTTTTATTTCAAGAACAAAAGTATATATACATATATGAAATGTATCATTATTACAAATCAAAGATTTGACTTATTTATTCAACTATTTTTTTCCAAAAAAAAATACAGCACTATTTGTACATTAAAAGATAACTCGAGATATCTTTCAGTTTTAAACATTTGCTGCTGCTGTTGTTTATTTGTGAAATATAGGTACCAGAAACCATTGAAAAAGTACTATGCCTAAGAGACCAGCTTGTATAGAAATGGTTTGCTATGTTGCCACGCTACATTGCGGCTAAGGAATTATTCAGGGAATCAAAGAAGGGCAGGAACTGATAACACAATACCGTCTAAGAATCTTCAGGTGTATTTAGGTTAATTGAGGGTTCGCGTAAGTAAAGTCGAAAATACATATTTTTACTGTACAAGAATACACCTCTTTATCCGCATTGTCAATTCAAGAACAACTAAGACATTTTCCTATAAAACTGTAATGCATAATATTCGAAACAAATTTGGCGTATGTTATGCACCTGGTGGTTCGTACATCTGTTAGAAAGTTTCGTGTTTGGTCTGTTTTTGAGCCGCTGGAAGGAAATTGAAACTATATAGTTAAAACCTCTTAACCATAATGTGATAATGTGCATATTGGACCTCTCTCAGGCCAATGTCACTTTTATTATTTCAAATGTTCGTGTCCTCTGTATCTTTTGAGCCAATAAAATGAAACTATAACTTTTTGGCAGAAATTTTACTTATCATGAGACGGTTAGTATGCAGAACACATGTCTTTGCTTCCTGAGATCAAAATTGGCCCCGCCTCGGGGATAACTTGATAAATATAAACACACATAGGAGATTGCGTCTCCGGTCTGTATCAGTTGAATCGGTGAGAGAGACCTGAAACTAGTTGCCAGAGATGCTATCCATCTCTAATGAGATAATGTACAAAGCACAGATATCAACTTCATCAGTCACACTTAGTCTTAACCTATTAACTTAAAAATTTTGTGTCCGCTCTGTATCTTTTAAACCGATAATAGAAAATTAAATATATTTGGCAGAGAGATAAATTTTGAGGATAATGTGCAAGTTTGGATATTCTAAGGCACAATAACTCATTTAAAATCCTGATGTAAATTTATATAATATTACAAAGGTATATTACAATGTATGAATATATTAACATGTTTTTCCCAATATTAATGAATTATTTTTCGCCACTTTCATTCCCAAAGTCTTTTACTTTTTTATTATGTTTTTATCAAACGTTATAATTTATGATTTGTTTCTGTAAAAATTGCATTTTTTTAAGAGATCACATTAAATCATATGATTTAATTATTTTGAATTAAGACGATCTAATGATTTAAAATTGGTGTTTCTTAAATATAATAAATAACAAATAAAAACAAGTTGTGAATGATAGATATGAAATATCTTTTTTTAGAATCCGGTTAGATTATAACTAAAAGTTACTAATCAGTCTTTTGCATAGGTTTTAGTTTATTCAACACCGCCCTTCCTTGTTTATCATGTGTTTTTTTATAATTATTATGGTTGCCATATCTACGAGTTCTTAAACACTTGGCACGCAAAAGAACCAGGAGAATCTGGAATTAATGGCATCCTTTTGTGTCTGTACCTTGCATTATCCTCCAAAATCTAAAAAGTCTAATACTTTTTCTGGAGGACTCGCCGATATTGGCAACCGATGGCGAGTATAAACTGAGATTGTCACAAGTTCTGTGCCGAATGTCCCGATACTCGCTTCTTAGTTTATAATTTTGCACAGAGAGAGAAAATTTTAGAGTATAGATTTTTTTATCTATTTGTCCTACACTAATAAGATAAATTAAACTTTTGATATGAAGTTTTGCATGGCTTCTTGTAAGGGCAATACGTTCTTTCTCCCTAAGATTTCTGCACTTTTACTCAGTGAGATCTATCGACCTACATTGTTTGATATTGATACTTTTATAGTTTTCAAGTTATGTCCTGGACAAAATTAAAATTCTAAAAATGAAAAATGCACAATAACTCCAAAACAATGCAAAGCAGAATTATGGTTCTTTTGAACTTCACTTCTTTTCAATGAGATATGTCTACATACAAAGTTTCTTGTTAATACCCCTGTGGGTTTAGAGTTATGTCATTCAAAATATTAAAATTGTAAAAATAAACAAAAGGAAATAACTTCAAAATTAGGCTAGGCAGAGTGTCGGTTCCTTTTTAATGCATATCTTCTAAATGAGATTGATCTACCTACAAAGTTTTTAATTGATACCTTTTATAGTTCTCAAGTTATATTCCGGCCGAAGATCAAAGTAAATAAATGAATAACTCCAAAAATAGGCAAGGCAAAGGTACGGTTCTTCTGTACTGCACTTTTCCTCAATGTGATCTATGTACCTACAAAGTTTTTTGTTTATACCTCTTATGGCTTTAGAGTTCTGATTCGGACAAAGTTCGAAGTGTAAAAATAAAAAAGGCAATTACTCCAAAATAAGGTAATGCAGAGTTACATTTCTATCGCACTGAACATCTACCCAATGAGATATAACTACCTACAAATCTTTAAATCACAAGTTATAACAAAATAAGCCTAAATTCCTTAATATGTTTCTAACTTTTGTATCTTCTTCAAAAAATACTAATTATTTTTTAGTACGCCGCTGGTTATATGTATTTTATTGCTGAGGAAATTTTTTGTGCCTCAAAATGTTTTAGAAAATAACTAGTCGGGCAATATAGACAGCAAAAATAATGATATTGATCAGAGACTTATATTACAGATCAAATACAGGTAGATATGAACGTATGTAAGGGAAACTATTGCGTAGTCTCCCTTCGCCATATGGGTGTATTCGATTTGCCGTGAAACATGTAACTGACATTTCAAAATATAAAATCGACGAAGGTTTTTGTTTTGGCTTATTTACAAATGTATGTATTTCTTACCATAATTAGTTGTTGATATTTGTAGAAAATTATCAGCATTATAAGTGTAATATATGCTTTGTGATATTTTAATATCATCTTTTATTACTGACTAATGTCAGAGACATAGATAATATGTTATCTACATCTCTGCTACAGTAGTGACACAAACAGAACAATATTGCACTACCGTCATTTTGTAAGCTTTGTTTGTATTGGAATTACATTCCTTAACCCATTACTTCATGAGCATTTTGTGAAAAGTGGCTGTTTTCATTGAAAAGTCTCCCGTTACAAGTTCAAATTGCTATAATACTATAAAAAATGCGTTAACACTAATCAAACTTGGCACAAATGTTGACTGGACCATTGCCCTTGAAACAACATGCTCAGGCTTAAATTTTCTGTTACCATGGCAACGAGGGGACATCTCATAATTGCCAGAAATCACTATTTTGCGTTGATTCATCTGCAGCTCATCAATAGATTGAGATAGAGTCAAATGCTTTTCAGTGTTGGGTACACGTTACCTTATGATCAATCTTGGGTCATTTATAGCCTCTCACAAGTCCAAAATTTTCTTGGCGATGAGGGGGACTCCGCTCCCCTTCAACACCCCCCCCCCAAACAGAAGGGGGCACATCCCCTTCTGGCAACCCCCTGATGTATCTTTTGGTTGGGGGCCGCGTCGAAAAAGTGGTCAAACGGTTAATAGGTACGCATTGGTGAAAGCATAATTTTATTACATATCTGCCCTTTCTCTTATTAGTATTATTATGTTTAATTTTGCTTGATTTAATAGACAAAAGTACTTAATCTAATTAGATAATGACCTGCTGCGTAGGAATGATTTGGTAAAGTATCTGTAATGAGCGCATCTATTTTACGCGGAGGGGTCTAAATTGCTGCAACATTTGTTCATAATGTAGTAACCTGAAATTTGCTATAACTGTAACCTAAACTGTACTGCATGAACTCAACTCCTTACCTTAATTGACTTGAACTTGAGAAGTTATTTTTCTTCTAATCTTTAATAGTGAGGATATGTTGACATTTTCTAGCCATAAAACTTATAATGAGCTGCGTTTTACTAGAAATCAAAACACCAACCCATGTATACGGGTTATGAGCCAGATTAAAGCTATCCTGTTTTATCCAATTTGTTTTCCTTGTTTATCCTCCATTTTCACGATGCGCAGCTCAATCTAACTTCTGAGGGGAATTGTCACTTTCACTCGATACCTGTGATTATAAATCCTATTGTTATTGTTTAATAATTGTATAAGTCACTGTTTTGCCAAGTAACAATGTTTAATTCCATGTATTTTTGTAGTTATGATCCGTTTTCTTAGAAAAACGTGCTTCCACTTTCACTTCAAGATGCCATTTTGAACTGTTTCCGGTACGTTACTAAGGACGACCGGCTACAGTTAAGTTATTGACGAAATTCTGCGATCGGATTTTTGTGTATGTTCTTCATTGAAAAGGTATAACTTGTTTAAGATAATGCCATAATAGTTGTAACAAAATGTTCTATGTCCGTTTTTTATTATTTCATAGGTCTAAGAGTCTATGTTTAAATTTCTAACCGTTTTGGTAAATCAACCAATATTTCTTGGTCGGACCAACCATTTTTTTTGGCTCCAACCACAAACACTTTGGTAAACCAACAACTTCAACCACTTTATTTTTGTTGGGATTTGTCTGGGTATAAAAGGGCCCGGATTTTTGATTGAACAGCTGAGTCTTGATCAGAACTTCAGAGGCAAAACCCCGTTTTGTTGAGATACAAATTTGGGCGGAAAAATCTATAAGTGCCGTCTGCAATTTTACATACTAAAGTAATTTAACTATTCTAGATAAATAACAATTTATTTATTCAGATTAAACAGTTCTGCGCTATTTTCTAGATATTTAATCTTTATTACACGTTTTTATTAACACTTTACTGCTTGAAATAGATTATTTAACTGCTCGTTGAATTTAGTCACGGTTCACTGGTACGCTATTTTTCCGTGTTGACTATTAAAGAAGGTACACGCGTTAGACATTAAGATACATTACATTAAAGGAGATATAATTTAGAAAACGGTTTTAACATAAATAAGACTTGAAACTCTGATGATTTTTACTACAAACTTTCACTTATTTACATTATCGTATAGAATATGTTGCTGAATGATTAAAATACAATTGTGCTCATTTGTTGACAATTTATTATTTTGTTATTGTAACTTTGTTATAATCAAAATAAACTTGCAATTGACTACTGGAATAAACAGTGTTTAAATGTTACAGAGAACTTATTTATCTATTTAGAGATAGTATGGAAGGCCGTGACTGTCTTATGTAATCAATGGTTTTGTTATCTTGTGAAACAATGATATTATTTTGTCATTTGAGCATGTTAACATGTGCAATTTACATCATGTTTTGTCAAAGGAACATGCTGACTTGTACAAACAGCATGTTAACTTGTCAAATTATTATGATGACATGTGGAGACAACATGCTAACTTGTCAAAGTATCGTGATGACTTGTGCAAATGACATGGTAACTTGTCGAATTATTGTGATGACATGTGCAAACAGCATGTTAACTTGTCAAAATGTAATGATGACTTGTGCAAACGACATGTTAACTTGTCGAATTATTGTGATGACATGTGCAAACAGCATGTTAACTTGTCAAAGTGTCATGATGACTTGTGCAAACGCCATGTTAACTTGTAAAAGTATAATGATGACTTGTGCAAACGACATGTTAACTTGTCGAATTAATGTGATGACATGTGCAAACAGCATGTGAACTTGTCAAATTACCATGATGACTTGTGAAGACAACATGTGAACTTGTCAAAGAATCGTGATGACTTGTGCAAATGACATGTTATTTTGTATCATGCTGACATGTCAAAACGTATTGTTAACTTGTCATAGTATTATGATAACTTGTGCAAATGCCATGCTAACATGTCAAAATTCCATGATGACATGTGTAAACAGCATTTTAACTTGTCGAATTATCGTTATGACATGTGCATACAGCATGTTAACTTGTCGAATTATCGTTATGACATGTGCATACAGCATGTTAACTTGTCCAAGTATCATTATGACTTGTGCAAACGAAATGTTAACTTGTCCAAGTATAATGATGACTTGTGAAAATGCCATGCTAACTTGTCAAAATTTCATGATGACATGTGCAAACAGTATGTTAACTTGTCAAATCATCGTGATAACATGTGCAAACAACATGCTAACTTGTCCAAGTATCATGGTGACTTGTGAAAGCGATATGTTAACTTGTCAAAATGTCATGATGACATGTGAAAACAGCATGTTAACTTGTCAAGGTATCGTGACGACTTGTGCTTACTCCATTCTAACTTGTCAATGTATCATGATGACTTGTGCAAATGCCATGTTAACTTGTCAAATTATCATGATGACTTGTGCAGACAACATGTTAATTTGTCAAAGAACCGTGATGACTTGTGCAAAACAGATGTAAACTTGTTAAGGTATTATGAGCATGTCATCACGAAAATTCGACAAGTTAACATGCTGTTAGCACATGTCATTATGAAATTCTGACAAGTTAACATGTCGTTTGCACAAGTCATCATGATATTTTGACAAGTTGACATGTCGTTTGCACAAGTCATCATGATACTTTGACAAGTTAACATTTTGTCTGCACATGTCATAATGATTATTTGACAAGTTAACATGCTGTTTGAACAAGTCACCATTGTCTTTAGACAAGATATGATGTAAATTGCACATGTTAATATGCTTAAATGACAAAATAATATCATCATTTCACAAGATATCAAAACCATTGATAGCATAAGACAGTCACGGCGTTCCATAAGATAGTGTTCCGTTAAAATTATAAGTAAAAGGTTTAAATAAGCAAAGTAGATATAGAACAGCAATCACTATAGAAGTAAACTGTGTGGAACCAACCAACTCCCTTTACAGACTACATTAATAAACCTCTACTGAGAGACCACACTACCAAAGGTTTTTACCTCACGGCCTAGACCGTGACAATAATGGTTTATTTTTCTTCTTTTTTACTTTCTTGTTTATTATTATTTGCACGTTTCTTTATTATTTTTTTTTCATTTAAGAACCAACATCATGGTTGTTAGTTGGCATGTGTCAATGGTTTTACAGTTCCCTTATACAGGCCATAATGCTCTGAAACAGGAAAAACGATTTTGACTAAGCTTAGATTTTACAAACTTTAAAAGAACCTCAACTACTGACGCTAAGAGATACAAAAGTTATTCGAACCCGTTAAATCGCTTAGTACTATAACGCAGGGATAACAGGTTGCTGCAATTCTTACGCCTGAACAATGAGAACTGTACAATTGATATTTGACATAAAAGCTTTGGTTATAATCATCTTTATTTGATATAATTGTAAATTATGGTATTTGGGTAATGAAAATAAAACATAATTACATAACTTATTTCATTTTTACGAGATTAATACGTATAATTTTCGTATGATATGAATATAATGATTTTAACAGTCATGTAAACAGGTAAATTGTTTACCAAGCATCAACAATGAGTTTTTAGTTGGACCATACGTCGCACTAAGACAGTAATGGTCTTATTTGTCGATTCTATCTTTACTGGTGTGCCACCAGTGCATTATTTCAGGCACGAACGGGAAACTGACAAGAGCCACAGACGACGACCCATAATCAAGTGATGACAACACTGTGCATATTTGTACAGAAATATATATGTGTTTATGAATAAACACATATTACTTAATATAATTGCAACATAATAGCGGCGGTATATAGAAAACTTCAGTCCTTAATGAACCGCAGGATGAAGCTTTACTATCAAAGACGAAATTAATTATTTTCAACAGAACATTTGTTCATTAATAACTCTACTAATTCATCTTTGAGCTCCCAATTTTCAGGTTTTTGTACATGTTCACATTGTCACTGGTATCGTACGTTTGAAGGGCTGAAAAGTAGAGATATTTTTAATCTTTAGAAAAATATATCACTAGGCAATTAAACGTCAGTTTTTAAAAGTTTTAATAACAAACATTTATATCGTAACGATCTTGCATTATCGTTTTTAAGAAAAATTAATCCCTGTATTCTCTAAATCTTCATGTTCCAGACAATATATGTTTGTTCTAGGTAACTGAGTTTTGCTTCCGTAGAATCGATATTTATGTACCAAAGTTGAACATTAAAATGTTGATAATGACATATGATTAATAAAGAATGCCTAATGACCGATGCGAACATTTCAAAAAACATTAATGTGCGAATTGCACAAACTTCGAATTTGAGTTCTCAACAGGTGTAAATCACGTGACATTTTTGCCAAAATGTTATTACTATTTTTTTTCTTAAAGTTAAATATTCAAGGTATGCAACTAATAAAAAGTTATGCATGCAAGTCACATGTACATGGTCCCCTTTTTTCAAGTTGGTTCCAAAATATCCCCATAACGCTTTGTGAATGCGTTGACAATATGTAATGAAGTATTTATATTTTACACAACTTAATCACATTTTCAGGTGACATACCCTTGTTGTGTGACTTGTGCATTGACTCAATTTGTTTAAATGAATTTTGATTAAAAATATCATACTGTTTGGTTGTTAAGCATAATATGTCTTACCTATGACATTTTCGGTGGTTGAGGTGGCTTGAAATTGGGCATCGTCTTTTGTTATATCTAAACGGTCGGTCATAGGTTTCTGATCTATGAAATGTATGCATTTAAACATAAAAAACTGCTTTATTAAAGTATCTAAAAATATATGTTTGCTGACAGCAGAGTACAAGATATTTGTTATAATTTCGAAAAAGAATAATTAGAAAATAAATGCATGTTAATAGAAATATATTGGTATTTCTTTTTTTTTTTTTTTGCTAAACGGTTAAAATTCCAATTTTATTCTGTTTAAGTATAGTATACGTTTGTAATGTATACGAGTAACAAGACATTCTATGTTACAACTCTTTCAAAAATCGAGCATAAGATTATGGAAATATTGCATGATGATTCCAAAACCAGATTTAGCTTAATATCCTTACAACTTTATTTAATGCTGAACAGTGCGCTCCACTTTTTATCAATGTTGGATAGTAAAATAAAAGCAACACGGAAAAAAGAACAAAACTCCGCAACCGTACTTATAAGACTGAAAAGGTTTTTTAGAAAAATAAAAATGCATGTGAAATAATAAAGGAAAATAGGATTTTGTAATTACTTACCCCCACCCCCTTTTTTAATTTCATTTCAAATTTGATAGTGAACAAATTCTCATCGTTAAAAGTGAATAGTCTCACACTTAAAAGTATTGTATCAAGTAAACAAGAGGACCTTAGTTTGCTCACCTGACCACTCGAACTCATCCGAGCAATTGTTTAAACAAGCATCCTTGTAATTGTGTAAAAAATGTGACCTCTGGAGTTTTAACAAAGTTGTGCCATATTGGGGCAGTGTGACCTAGTTTTTGACCCCAGGTGATGCATATTTTAACTAGACCTAGAAATCATCAAAACAAACTTGCAGACCGACAAATTTCCAGGATATTTAGATAACAACAGTAGCAACTAGAGAGTTAATACGATTTCTCTATTTTTAGCTCCTGTGACCTAGTTTTTTAACAGAGATGACACATGTTCGAACTCATACGAAAAATTAATTAGACAAATATCCTGACCATGTATGATGACAATTGAGTCAAATTGTGACCAATAGAATGTTAACAGGGTTTTTGGATATTTCGATGATGGTGTTGTGACCTAGTTTTTGACCCCATGTGACCAAAGTTGTTAAGCCATCTCTTTTACACACATTTCACACTTTCAGGGGTATAACTAAAACTACAAATGTTTCTTAACGTATTAGATTTGTCAAGCTATTGACACCGAAAATCGTTAACTAAACAAAACTTAAAAAGGATGATCACCAAATAAAACTAGGTTTCCTCAATAAGATAACACATTTCTTTTGATTTCCCTTTTTTAAATTATCATTATTATTGTTTCTTTTAGGAGCCATGCAACATTGGCAAAGGAACAATTTTTGGGCTATTATAACAAATACTTATGAACTCATTTCTTAACAAAGCTAGTAACATATCATTGTGTATTAACTATTGGTGATCTCAGAGAAGATAAAATTAAACGGAAATTTAATATAAATGGAAAGGTATAGCTTACTTGTTTGCATCCGTTAAACCTGTATGTATAAAAATGGACAAAAAATCAATTATCCATTTTCCAATAGAATGTACAGAATGCTTTAACCATAATTGTGTTTATTGTAAGTACTTACAGAATGTTTCAATATTTAGAAATCATGCATGTTTTCAAACACATTTGATGTATCTTTACAATGCAAGATTATTGGAAAATTAATGAATATAATGTTGTCATAAATTCAGCAATTGATAACTGATCCATTTTCTTATTTTATCAATAACATATAAAATGATCGGTAGTTCACTTAATGTTTTATAAAGTTTTTCAAGTCTTACCATGCAGGTCTTCATATTGTACATTCGATGTTGAATCCAACTGAGCTGTTCTATGAAATATAAATGAATTCCCACAAGAGTGATTATCATGATAAAAAATAAAGTACTAAATGTACATTATAGTGAGTTAAAATTAAAACAAAATATATATAAAAGATACCTTTTAAATATTTTTAAAGACTAAAGAAACGTGATATTATGTGTATATCGTTACATTTTCAACAAAAACTATCTAAACAATATTCTGAATATTTGCGAAAATAGAGGTTTACTATTCAAATATAAACATGTAAATCAATTCAGAGCCAGCTAAAAAATTAATCTTTGTAGAATATATTTGTATGTGAGCTGTGTTTTATGCATTAACATAAAAATACTTACGATTCATATAAATTTTGCGTAGCTTGTTCTGTTGAGAAGAAGACATGTTTTATTAAAGATTTCAAACAAACATTGTATATTTAAATTTAAAAAAGATTTCAATAAATATTTATATAATAAGGTATATCGTGAACAAATTATATATACACACATTCAGAAATTCGCTCTATGGTTTTTACTGTAAACATACTCATTCGTAACGCGTAATATGTACAACACCCAAACATGAAATTGCTTACTCTGTAAAATATTGTACAAATAATGTATACCTTTTGCTGTTTTTCTTTTCTTCCAAATGAAAATCCCGATGCAAATAGCGGAACCAATAAGTACGACTGAAATAATCACAGCCGCTATAACTCCAGTTCTATCATCTGGTTTGTCACCCTCAAATTCTAGAATGTGAATATATTACTTTAGTTTCCAAAGTAACACAATGAATTTAGATTGATTTCGGTTTTATTATAATCGTTTAGAACATGTAAGTACTTTCAATGCTTTTATAAGAAATAAACGTTTTATTTTGAATATTCAACCAAACATATATGATACCTGTTTCTAAGACAACATCAAATGTAGTTGCTAAAACTACGTGTTCAGATCCTCCTTTTGAATTGAGAGAAAATATTCGAGCAGTATATTTTCCTGGTGAAAGACCCGTTATATTTGCAGTATAAAATATACTGTTAACTCTATATTTACTGTCTATCTCGCTAACATTTAACATATTTGTCCATGTGCCTCTACCCACAATCGATGTTTGTATAATAAAATATTGTTGAAGTCCTCCATTGAAGTCTTTTTGCCAAACAAATTTCAGTTTATTATTTTCCGACAGGAACTGTAAGAATTTAGGTGGAAATGGTGGACCTGAAAATTTAAAATATATCTCCAGTTACGACATTTATTAAAACAAATATTTAAACAAATCAGACCAATAATATTTTTGAATCAAAGAAAATTCTCTCAAACACCGATGTATATGATATTTTTTTTATGTGGCTACAATACTATGAAGTTCGATTTTAAGATAAAGGCCTCAAAAGGTGCCCATTTTTCATTATTTGAGGTAAAAGCGAGCATCTGCACATAGCGTTTTAAACATATAACAATTATTTGTTTGAATATTTCTAAACACCAATTTGCAAATAATATCTACAAGAAGTGCTGCCTTTATATCAATTAAATAATGATAACATTTATATCAAACGATTCAGCTTTGTTGGATTTGCACGAGAGCCAAATAGTGTCAACAACATTTTCATAGCTCATAAGTGCGGTATTCTAAGTCGAAATGAAGAAATAAAACTTAATTGGGATACATTGGTCTAAAATTAGAAATTGTAAATTAGAATATTAAAATATCGGTATCAAGCAATAATAAGAGCTTGTAAATAAACAGATGAGTTTTTATAGTCGAAATAGAGGCTCTTGTGATAGGCCTTCTTAGAACCTGTAAATACTTTGTCATGGGCTTGAGACAATCTTATAACGACAAATTGTAATGATTTATTTAGCCTCAGTTTCGGTAAAAAAAGAAATATTTACCTATTCGTTATTTTAATGCAAACAAGTATTTATCATTGATATAAATATCTGATAAAGAGAACTTTACTAAGTCCTCAACTATTATAAATAGTGATAAGTTAAAGTTTTGTGTTATAAGGTGAAAAGAATATTTATAAGAGATACGAGAAACCGATATATCATTACGAGATATTACGTCGGTTTTAATAGATAAAATAAAACCAGAAATTACAATATATCTTGCTTAAAAGGTATAAAGTGATATCCTATGAAAGCTTTTTAAAAAACTTATCATCAGTAAAATTGTATTGGATCCATTATCATATGGTCGATTCTGAGAAAAGTTGTAACATAGATTATCCCTGTTATTTAACAAATATAAATATTGTTTAAATTGGCGAAACCGAGGTTGAATAATTGTTTTTCCTAGTCTATTCACGTCTGGAAGAAGGCACTTTGGAAGAAAATACGACTAACTTTATCTTAACTTATACGACGATTAAGTGTAAAGAACGAGACAAACAACAGATATATTAATACACGTTTAATTATAAAAAGATTTAATGGAAAATAAGATAGTTCGGTTAAAAAATTGCATGGCTTTTAAGCCTTAGGCAGTGCAAAGTGTAGGCAAATTGAATTCGCACGGTATTTCAGTGTGACTATTTCAATCAGACATAATTCAATTTTAATCATTAACAAACAAAGTGTTAAAATGAATGCTTTCTATAAAGAGTCATATTAATTAATCGATAATTTCGTTCAACATTGAAACAGACACTTAACATATACTAGTATTGCGTCAATGTTATATGGATAACGTTTTGGACCTCAAATTTGGTAAGTTTACAAATTCACTTTCTTAACGCAATGGCAGTTATTTTTTTGAGGCGTTTGGAGGGGGTGGAAGTAAATGTCATACTTTTTTCAAATGTCATACGTAATTAAAAAAAAACACAAACACAAACATACAAATAAAAAGAAAACAGTCAGTGCTAAGAATCAACAGTTACTTGTTCCTCGGAATTTTGCCAGCAGAGCATAAAAGTATGTCACTTTCCTAGACTCAGTTATCTAATGTGGATTTTGACAGAACTATGTCCATTTTAAAATTTCGAAAAGTCTACATTATCAAGGCTGTTTTTTTACTATCGAGCAATGAGAATGGTCAAGCGCATTGTTCTTGTTTCTCTTTCGAAGAATTTTCACTATAGATACAGTGCAAATATGCTAGAGAAAGAAGTTAAAGTTGATCATCGCGAACTGTTTTACATTCAATTTTCGAGATGATTAACATTGAATGGCGCCAAAGGTTTCAATTGAGAATGTATAATATCACTTCTTTATCTATAAAAATTCAGAGAGGCGGCACTTTTGCAAAAAGTAGGACGCTGCATTAAATCCCGGTTGAATGTAACGGTTACTTAAGAAGACACTCTGTGAACAGCTCTGCTTTGGTATAGTCCTTAAAAAAATTGTATACACTTTACATTATCAATGGTAACAGTAATATCGTATATACGAGATAATCATTTTCGAAAAAAAAAGAATGTATCAACACATAACAAAGTATTTTGTTTCAGAAAAATGCACGTTATATAATATATAACACATATTTGAAGAAAATACTGTTACGAGCCAGGCGTAACGAGAAAGAAAAGCCAGCAACAAACTTGTAATAATAACAAATTTATTACAGAAAAATTATTAAAGAAAAATAAAATAACAAATTATGTTTACAAATACCTGAAGTCCAAATAAAAATGAAATCTTAAATGTCTAGTCTGATCCTGGAATGATCCTTTTTGAATAGCACAGTTAAAATCCAAGTTAAATCCAAGAACACTTTAGAATAAATTCCCACAATAAAATCCACAAGAATAATTTATTTTAAAATCCAAGCTCCAATAATTCACTTAATATCCAAGTTGAATAATACTCCAAATATATTGATGACTTAAAAGATCACTGATGACTAAAAAGGTAAGAGTAATGAAAAATGTCTCCTTATATATATTAACTAAGAAGTTTCTAGAATAGTCTTCCATTTACTACAGTAATCATAATCTAGCAACTTCAACAATAAAGATCATTCCAGAAATTTCTATCTAAATATAATGCATGAGTTTTCTACAACAGTTAAGAACGTTCTAGTACATACATGTAGTTTATGTTCTAAAAATAGAACAATGATAATATTGGAAATACCAACTGGTCAGATATAAATTATATACATGTAATATGTTGCATACATAACAATACATATATGTAATTAAATTTCCTACAGTTTTATTTGATAAGACAGTACACAAACTTGCCTTTAAAGTAATAAGAACTATAAAAATATGAACAATAGAAATCAAGAAATGAAGTGAAACCAATAAGGCGGGTTATCGGGTTGTTTTGGTTTTTGTTGTTGTTTTTTTTTACATTTTCGGCCAGGCATTTCAAGTACTCACAGTGTATAATGCTAACATGTTAACTGCGAATGTAAGGAACCCCACAAATGAAAATATGGTAAATGTTGATTTTTGTAAATAAAATAAAATCTGCTTACCTTCTGCTATCACATGAACAAAAGCTTGTGTTGTATCAAGAGCAATTGTGATTTTGAATGAATAATTTCCGAAATCGTCTTCCTTTGTATCATTCAACGTGAGATAAATTGCATATCCTTGTAGAATGACATCTTTGCCATAAAAATTTTTCTCCACAGAATCATCCATGACAGTAAACATGTCACTAGAAATAGACTGACCATCATATCTTGTAATTTCTATAGTGTCAAGTACGGGGTTGCTGTAAATTGGGATTTCAATATTAATTACGTCTCCCGTTGAACCAGTAAATCGAAGATCATCTTTAAGTATCTTTGGAGATATTGTTATTGAAAATATATAGGAAAGAATACATCATTAAAACCGTGAATATACATTAGCACCATTGTAAGTGAACGGACCAATATATCTTAATATATATTTATAAAGCTTTCGTGTTTATCGCAAACAATCACTTAAACTCTTAAAGCTAGAATTAAACCATATAAAATGTTTAATGATCGTGCAAGTAACGTAAAGAACAACTGTAAAATAATTTAATTTGGTTAAAGCTTAAAAAAACAAAACTTTTCACTAAATATTGTTTTAACAAAGAACGGAATAAAATGTATCAAAATATAAGAAAATTATAGCAAATATGATCAATTTGAAAACTATAATACCTTGATAGACATTTCAGTGGGCTGGGCCGGGGGCAAAAGCTTATAAAAACTGACGAAATAATGCCGGTCTCAAAGAAAAAACTATTTTCTGCTGATACCTGTTCTCAGCAATTTCTTTTTGATAAATAAGACATAAAATGCTAGTGTGCGGAGAAAAATGTTAAAGGACAGTCCCACGGGCAATATAAAATCACAAATCTCACCCTGGCCACTAGGCGTTAAGAACACACCACTAGCTAAAAATAAAAAATAAATGTGTTTTTGAGCCTAATTGGTAAGTGAAAAGTACCACTCTCCGAAAACCCGCCTCACATTTGATAGGGTAAGCAGAATTTACAATTACAGATGTTTATCTGTACCGTAATATAAATAAGAGCGATCACTGATCACATGTGTTGCCTCATGATAGCCAATTGCATGATGTAGCTACTGTGTAGCAGGTGACACAGAAATCATTTACAGGGTAAAATGCGTATTTTATTCAAAAGCCATAACTCGGCAAAAAACATTTAAAGCAATAAACCCGTATAATATGCGCAATTTATTGAGCAACCGATCAATGCTGTAGAGTTCCATTGAAATTGCATCATTGGTAAAAGAGGAGTAGTTCGGACAAAATTTAAAATTAAAAACTTAAGTAAACATGTTAATTACTTCATATACGAATTGTGTTCAGATTTGCATCGTTCCGTTCACATATGCGGTATATCAGGTTATTTTTGCGTACAGAAAATTTCGCGATTATGGAAGTAATTTAATTTTTGCGTATCTAATTTTAACGATTTTGGTATACATCTTTTGTTTTTTTCATTGTTGTTATGCTGGCAAAGAAGAGAGATGACTCTTTGTGACAGAAATTTATAGTTTTCACAGGTAAACATTTGTTTTCAATTTTCCTATTGATATATTATTACAAATATGTATTCAGTATTTCAGGGTCTTAACTTATTACATTGTTTACATGTTATTGTAAAGTTGCCTTTGTTTGTATACCTACTTGAAAGGTAAATTAATCAGGCAATCATTTAAATAAGCATCACCAAAAATACCTGTTTGCTCAATGTGTTACTTAAGATTTGTATGTACTTAAACACAATCTAAACAACTATGAATATCGCAATTGATATTTGACAAATTGATTTGTAGGTAACACAATGTAAGTACACACGACTAAACTGGTAATAAACAATCTGAGGCAAAATGAAATTCCATTAACTCGCAAAATCCCCGTATTAAATTGAGTAAAAATTTAGCGAATCTATTTCGAACGATATTGATTGCGCGTGAATATAGAGAAAATTAGATACCTGTGAAAAAGAAAACAACTGATATACGATATATTGAAGTAAATGAATACTTCCGGGCAATTTGTAAGTTTTTAATCTCACTTCTTTATGAAAATAATTTACTACTTTATATTGATTACTCTTCATATAAAAATTGAAGAATAATACGGTACTTTGATTTTTGTGATATCCCTATACATATAAATCTCAGTATGTTTCGTCGTTACTTTAAGGACTTACGTCATTGTAAAAATTCTGAAAATAGAATTTGGAAATCTGTTCTCTAGGCGTATTACCCTTAAAATAAAAATAAGAATTAAATAGAAATATAATTGGTTTGGGAGGTACAAAGTGTTCCTGTGGACCCTCCCCGTTTTATGTCTCACACATACAAAAACACTTCTACAACTATGTTCGTATGTATTATGTACGTATATCAATAGTTTAAAAGGCTTTAATGATTTTCCTTTAAATCATATAGTTTACCTTGTACAGTAATCTTCCTTGTACCACTTTGGTCAAGTATTCCCGATAGGTTTGATATTCCATTGTTTAATGTACATGTGTATGTCCCTGTATCATCAAGTCGGAGTGATTTAAAGTAAAGGGAGCTATACTTCTCTGTATTATCTACAGCTGTATTGTTATTTGGTATAGCAACATTGTTCCAGCTTTGAATTAAACTTTTGTAGATGTAATAAGATGGTACACCATGGCCATTACAGTATAATGTAAGACTTTCTCCTTCTTTTACACTTGTCGTGTTGTCGGCAAAACTATTATGGTATTCTGCAGTGATCGGAAATGACAAGATGGACAGATTCGCTATTAAAGATTCGTTAATAACATTTCGCCATGATTGATAACAACTAGATACAACGATAAACATCAAGTAGATAAGTTTTCTTATTTTGAAGTAGATTTTATTATCATGAGAATGTGAAGTTGCATTTTTTTCTTGTACACAAAAATTTACAACCTTTATCTTATCTGAACAGGTAAAACAGGGTTTTTAGAAGCGAATATAATACAAGGTAAGATATAGAATTTGAAACGTTTCGATGGCAAAGTTGGTAGAGTCAATGGCACTTTATCATTTTACATTTTATTATTAGTTTTTTTTTTCTTGTTTTCTTTCCCTATTTTTTTTTTAGATTTTGCATTAGATGCACATGAAGTGGAATATAAAAGTTGCTTTGTTTCAATATCTTACAATTCAAATTTACCGGTAATAATGAGTTTTTATCCTAAGCATATGTAGTAGTATGTAGTATGTAGCAGTCATAGAATTTGTACATTGCACGAGTATTTCGTGCCAATTTAACTACTCTTGAAACAATGTGTGTACATGTATGCATTCCGTTTAGTATTCCGTATGTTGTACCAACTAGCTAGCTAGATATGAATACATTGATAACAAAAGAAAAAGTGAATGATAATTTGATATAAAATAAGAAAACACTTAATATCTTTACAAACAAAATACAACATATTCTTATTTAATTATTAATAACACAGGAACAAAATGCGAAAGAAGTACAATCCCTACTTGGCTGTATTGATATTTAACTAGACAACCTGACTAACTGCAAAGTTAGTTTGTAAATTGGTATTTATTTATATTGCAAGCATAATAAATACAACGGGATAACTGCTTTACACCGTTATTATGATAGTGGAAATGAAGTTACTAAATAATTGTCATACAGGCACAGTAAGTATATTTATTTGAAATATAGTTCGCATTAATCAGCATTTCTTTACGGAAATGTATCGGTCCAAACAACATTTCATAGAGATTAAGGATTACAGTGTATTCAATTTAATTTTATTATCTCTTTTAAGATCTTAAATTATTACTAACAATATTAGAGTTGTTCCAGTACAATTGCGTCTCGTCTGTTTTAATCTTCCTATTATAAATAACATATTCTATTAGATCAACGTAGAAATTATATTTCTTGTCAACAAACAGCCTTTAATAGCACACTAAATTTTTATACAAGTAGGGAAACAATCAGAAAATAGATATTTTATTCTCTGTTTCCGAAACAGGCAATTCAGTTATTTATTCTTCTAAAAATATGTCACGGATTACGACGATAGAAACCCTAAGTTTGTCATCAATATCGAAATAACAAAGAGAGCAGACATATGCTGTTTTATATAACAAGACGATAAGTGCATTAAATCAACGAGCAAAAAGGGTATAACTTTGGACATGAAGGAAATCAGAAGAACTATAACTTAACTATATTTACGCGGGTAATTATTCGTTTTTTTGTGACATGATGCCATACAAATAGCGTAGAGCACAACAGGCAGCATCTGGAGTGAACATTATACTTAGTACATTGAACACATGATGGTATACCGACAAAGAGTTAAGAAAATATGATTTAAAGTCGAAGGTTTCTTCACAAATACTAATTAATATGTACAATGTATGTTATTTTACCTCAGATAATAATGAATGTCTAATTCCTTTCATTTTCATTAAATGAAAATGCGTTTTCAGTATATTTTGGTATTGTATTTTAAGAAGTGCACAAAATATGCTTCTATACGTGCACTGCAAAAAAGGAGGTTTCAGCGCTTCGGAAAGTCATTTCCAATTCAACGTTTCGGATTCCTGAGGTCAATTAACTTGACCTTAATTGGGCATACATTACAAAAAGGTTACCTACATTACACACTGACGACATCGTACATGTATAGCTTAGTGTGCGGAAAAACAACTTATCTTAGTGACTGTAACACTATCGCATTGGACAGTTCTACGTTGACAAACGCAAATGTTTAAAAATATTAATTTATACGTGACACATTCGCACACATACGAACACAAACTGAATTTGCTTGAATACTGTTTTTAAAAGTTTGTTACTCATAGGTAACGGACGATTTTCAACGAAGGTGTATGATTGCATGCGTGCGTGAGTGCTCTGGGACTTATATAACGCATTTTGGAAGAGCATTTCTTTAACACACCTGTGCTTCCAAATACAACCAATGAACACATAGAAATGTCGAATTTATGAAAAAGAAATAAACAGTCACAAGTCGCTAGCGCGGACGTTTATTGTGTTCTACGTCAACGCAATACAATCTTTCGAATAAGCCATCGCTTCTTGATATCGCAACCAGATTGTATACGTCCACCTTTGTCGACGCTGTATTGCATTCAAAACTGATTTTGTCGAATTTGAATGCAGATTGTACTTCGATGAACTTGAGATGTTTTATGAACCATCATGTTACTGCGGATGTTGAAAATAGGTAATAACCGCTGGGTAGGGAATTGGAAATTAAATTACTCGAAATGTTATAAGATATAACATGAGCCTTAATTGTAAATGACCCGTGTTTTAAAAACAATCTACCTTTAACACGACATTTGTCTTTGTTAATTAGTAAATTTTGACAGTTGTGTTGAACATTTAATAGGGAGATCACTTATTATTTGGGATTCAATTGAAGTAGGACTTTGTACAGCTAAGAACAGCTGGAAGCACATTGGATTAAAATATTCAACATCCTTGAATTCATACCCCAGTTTGAAGTACGATTTTAAAAGTTCTGGATGTAAAACCCTATTTAATCATGATTTTTAATAAAACAAAAGCTTACATTGAACAATGATTTTTATAGTTGATTCTGCAGACTTTCAAAACTGTGATGTTGCTGTATTGGTACTAATGCATTTGTAATCTCCAGCATTCTCTCTTAACACAGTGTTTAGTTGAAGCACACGTGAAGACGTACTAGCAGAGGAACTTGTACTTTTTGTCCATTTATAAGAACAACCAGGATAACAATCTGAGGTACATTCATTTTTTTCATCTTTATCCCCTTCTGTTACAGTGCGAGGTGATGTTTTGCTGAGATTTGCTGAATCTGGTCCATCTGAAAAGTGTAGTTAATAATATGACATTGATAATTTGTGAAAATTATGTTTACTTAATCTGAATAATGTTAATCATTATTTAACATTCTAACACGACCCGCATTGTCCCCTAAATTGAACATACTAGAAGAACCGAAAGTGTGTGTTATTATGCTATAAAGTCATTATTTGACGTTCTATATTTAGACATGTGACGTAATCATAAAAATTAAACACGTGACGTAACCACTAAAATGTGACGCGCTGACAATAAGTACGAAACAAATCAGGCGCAATTTAGCTAATATCAGATAAGACTGCATTTATTTGTTGATGTCGTGTTAGAATCGAAATAATATATCCAAATCGGTGATTTTATTGCTTGATAAAATCACTGTTTGCCCTTCAGATGCGGGAATTATATCACGAGGGCGTAGCGGAAAATGTTTGCTTATAACATTAAACAGATATTAACAATATTTTTGTATCAAATAGTAAACAAATAAATTTGGCTGATATTTCATGAATAAGTCTAACACAATTGTAAGAAGTATCAAAGTACAAAACCCTAATATTATCATCTATGCCACTTGGTGACAAAAGTTTTGTAAAGGTTTAATTTTATCTATTGAGAAATTCAGGAGATTAATTACGCCTAGCTACCTGTTTAAATGAAAAATGTAATATCGTTTTTCACAAAACGTGGTTAAAATTTATTACATCCTTGAGAGTTCTTTCTATAAAACTTCTTTTCATAGGCGTTTTTATGTTAATTGTACGTACTTACTTATAATAATGCGCTTATAATGTTTTTGAATATGCTTATAGACATTTTTTTTCTTGGCTATTACTTTCAACACATTTATGTTTTTGAATATGCTTATAGACATTTTTTTTCTTGGCTATTACTTTCAACACATTTATAGGAAAAGTCAGTGCTTACCTAGGATAAAAAAACAACCAAGAATATCGAATACAGTCTCATATAAATCCTTCCTATTATTGCACATATACATACCTTGTAGCATTAATTAGAATAATAGATTTTCTATCTAACGCATTGTTAAAACACAGTTAAAC
Organism: Ruditapes philippinarum; assembly: GCF_026571515.1. Taxonomy (NCBI): domain Eukaryota; kingdom Metazoa; phylum Mollusca; class Bivalvia; order Venerida; family Veneridae; genus Ruditapes; species Ruditapes philippinarum. The sequence continues at coordinate 39,940 of NW_026861903.1, read as the reverse complement.
TGTATCATTATATGATTATAATCGCAGTTTCTAAAATTATTGTGTACTATAAAAGTTAAAGCATATTTAAGGATGATGTTTAGATATTTTGCAGAATTTTCTTATCTAAGTTATTGAGATTTGAAGTCCATCAAAGAGTCTTAATTCACAGGGAAATCATTGATGTTGAATGCGTAGAAGATCAATCCTAAGCCCGTGCCCTGGGCGTCGCCTCGCCTGTTGTTAAAGGCATTATTTTAGGTACTTTGTCCCCAAACTCAACTGTCTGGGTCCTATCCTCTTAAACAAATCATTGATTACATGTAATGTCATAAATTTCAATTTTTGTAAGCTAAGTTTACTAGGCACCTTGGCAAACGGATGTAAAATCCATTATGATTATGTTTGGCTTGTTATTTGGTTTTAAAAAGAGCAACTAATTTGACTAAAGGAAATAAGTTTTGCAAGATCGAGACGAACTTAAAAGATGTTAAACGTTATACAAGATATAATTTTCTTATCAAAGACACAACATAAATTGATATTATATGTTCTATTACTTCATGTATGAAAACAGATTTTAGGTAGATTCTTCTTTTAGGATCTTTCTTGATGGGAATAGGACAATTGAATAGCATATTTTCAACGTGTTATATATTTGTGTTTTTTTTATTATCTCAGATTTGAGGAATCTTACTTTTTTACCATTATGTCAATCGATAGGTTTGAAATACTTACGCTTACAACTATTCATTTGTCTTTTTAGTTCATTGAAAAATCCAGATAAGATTTTCCTTTCTTTTCTTGTTTTGGTTATATTGGTTAGTGAGCTGCAAGCAATGTTTTGGTAGATGTTGTTATGTATTACATATAGAGATGACTGTTGTTCAGTCAATATTGCCAAGATCATAAAAATCCCCGCCAATCAGGTAAAATACTTTGCGTTTGAGATTACTTTACTAATGGAACTGTCTACTTGTCGAAGGGAAGTTTCCTCATAAGGTTGGTTGTATAAAATAAGCATTTGCTTAGCGTTTTTGTATTATACAGAATGCGTCTTAGTTCGATTGCGTAGGAAGCTGTAAGCACACACTTTCAAATCCGTTCCTGGATCCAACCCATGCTGAGCAATGAGTGTAAAGATTCTTGCTCAAAGAAACAACTACTTAACCCCGACGTGTTTGGACTCACTCGACTAGCGATCATTTGATTACTAATGCGACGCGTTCAGCCCTCGGCCAGGCCGCCACTAAATAAGCCTTTGTGATATTCAGAAGTGTTTCTTTTTTCAAAATTGTTTATTCTGTCATAAAATTGCACTGAGAAGTAGATATTTTTATAAGCATGGATTAACAATTCAAAATTTTGGTATTCTCGATTTAAGGGTCACGAAATGACTCATTTCCAATAATTTTAACTTTGGAAACCAAGTCTATAGTGGTATCTAATTCTGTCTTTTTGGTTCTTTCAGTATAACAGTTTTAACTTTAAGAGGAGTATTTACACATTTTATTGACAATGAGACAGTCTGTAGCAAATTTGTTTGCAATTTGTCTCGGGGGTCGTGCGATGTAGGTTGACATTTGAAAGTACTTAATATGAAGAAAGAATCATGAGAACCAGCTGGAGTGGTTGGCAATGTATTATAAAAAAAGCTAGAAACGTATCGTAAAATAAAGAACGACGAATCCGTAAAGAACGCCAACAAAGACGATTCTGGAAATTCTATGGAATAGGTTTGAATGTCATGGAAAGTGCAAGGTACTGTTTATCACCCCCATAGCACCTGCTTTTCCAGAATTCAACCTTTTAAACATAAAAATGATGATGTTTTCAAGTAACTTTGGAGGCCCAGTCAATTAAAGGAGCTGTTGTCAATAATATTATATAAAGAGTTAAACATATAACCCTGGTATTAAATGTGATACAATGTTTTCAGAAATCACACCCAAGTTCAAAAGATTTCAAAGCGACATTTTCACTACAGAAGAAACAAAGCCATCTGGGTGACCTATTTCCGTGGTAAAATTTATTTTAATCAACACATATGTGTTATTTATATTAGAATAACCTCTCCCAGTTAAACAATGCAAAATGTATGCCTGCATCATTCTCAAGCACATGGCTTTTCAATTTCGCCTTTGTGAAAAACATGGATGAACTATTGAGTTCTTAAGTTATCTATATCATCTTTAATTGTAAAGTTTACCTATTTTACAAGAAAATTATAAAACATATAATCAAATGATCAAATTTTCTCGGGATCAATTTGTATAAATCATAGTTCAACATTGCTATATTTAAGTAAAATTAAAGCATTTTTAAAGTGATATCAATATACAATTTTTCTGAACAGACGGAAATATACAATACATTTAGGACATCCAATCAGTTTATAAAGATTATATTTCTCAGATTTTATATAAACTACAATACAATATAAACGTTACAATTTTCAATACAAACAAATCATTTCAAATATTCTTTAAAATAGGATTAGAAAGTGTTCTTATTATAGTAACCAATTAGGGACAAACATGACTAACAATATCTCTTACGTTGCTATCTATCCGTATGTCAAGTATCATGGACACAATAACAGATACATTTAAAGAATAACAGAATTCGAGATTTGTCATTGAAAAAAAACTATGTAGTTATAAATCAAATTTTATTTGATATCATAGCAACAAAATTTTTCATAAAATAAAATGATGTGCATAACATTCATACTGCCATCTGTCTATATGTAAAGTTTTATGAAAATGTTTTGAGTACATCGTAAGTTAAGTTATATGAAATTGTTTTGAGTACATCTTAAGTTATCATAGGATCCTGCTACTACGAAAAGGTAAACAGACGGACAGAGGGCAACTCTTAAGCGACGAGAGGTCAAACTAGAAATCCACTTTATGAGGTTGAAGATGTATTCATTTGTCAAGTCTCAAGTTTCATTAAAGCAAGAAATATGTCAAAAGGATACGGATGCATCCACACTCACTCCGCTTTCTTGTCAGTCTACATTAAATTATATCTTATTGAATTGTATTTTTTTGCTTAACAATTTGAGAAACTTCACATCTATTTTTTTGTGTGTAACAATCACCAATTGAATGACTGTGTAAACTGAAATTATGGAATTTTACATCTACATCTATATATTAAAGATATGATTTTTAACAAGAAAATTTACAAGAAATGGTGATTCATCATAAATGCTTCATATAATAATAGAAAAACAAAATTTATTTTAAAAAATCTCAGAAAAAAATGTTTGTTGAGGATAAGAATTTGCAACTTCGGTATCGCTAAGCTATCATAATAAGCATTATAGTCTGTCCCACCAAATTTGAATATTTCAGTTTGTATCAAATAAAATGGTAAAATCATTTAAATTAATGCCATGTTTATCCTGGCGTCAATATCTCTAGGCATGTTTTTCATTTTTTTTAAAAGTCACTTATATAGTCAAAATGTTAAAATTACATTTTTTTCCGTTGACATAGGTTGTAACCTGACGTGATGTCCATTTCAAAATGCGGCGCCCATATTAACGTCATTTTGGGTTCCTCTCACAAAATGTGTGATATATACTCAGAAATTATAAAAAGATATTGTTCTTATTTACTTACTGATCAATATCTACATATCATTAAAATGAAAAATGAGAACAAAGTTGATGTCAAAAAGGCAATTTCACTAGAAAACCATTGTTTAAATAATCGCCAATTAAAATCATTTGTAGTGAAATACCAGTAACCACTAAACAAATTCTAGCATACAAAGGATTAACTTCATTATTATGATATTCCGAAGGATCTTATAATACATATTTAGGAGTTAAGAGCTTATCAATCAAGCGCGTATCTTTCAAGAAAACCGCAACGCGTCGTAGGTAAACGGTAATTTGAAAACTATGAAAGTATTCTTCTACGACCTCTCGAATAAACTTAACAAAATAACACTATTATATTTTTTATCACAGTTACAAAAAGTATATAATTACTTATTTGCTTATGTTAAATTTACTTAATTCTGTAGTCTTAGTTGACACTTCAATAAATATCAAATCTTAAAAATAATAAAAATGACCAGGTCCGATGAGTTACAATATGTTACCTTTCTTATTTCGGGGCGCGATGTCCGTTCGCTTGAAATCGCCAACAAATACTACATTTTCATGCAAATCTGGCAATAAATACATAGAAAGGGGAACTGATTCACTATATTTTCAGCATTGGTTTGCATGTATCCACAGTCTCCATAAACTCGCTAATAAAAGAACATGAACTCGTGCGCAGAAAAATGTAAATGATAAGTCGAATGAGCGAGCAACCAAACGTAGGCCTACACACTTTAATTCCGTATATAAATATTTAGCTTTCCATCTCATAATTTAACAAAATGTCCAGAAATACCGACAGTGATTTGATAACATTTAGAATATGTTTGAATTAAAGAGTTCTTACTTAGGGACAAAAAGTTTCTTTCATGTAAATTCGAAGGGTTTAATATTATATTATTATGAAGGGGAGATCGAGCCAAAGGGAAACACTGATTGACATCCTCAATAATGTTAGCCTTTTCTTAGACTTGAAAATATTCAGTGGAATGCAATACGTACTTTCATTCGCGGTCCCCGAGAAAAAATACCGCACATTGTAGATTTTGCAGCTTTAGAGAGTAGGCCTAGTTTTACAGAACTTGTAAGTAGTGAATAACAAGATATGTTGGGAAATTATTTCTGAGAAATATATTAAAAATAATGTTTCACAAGATAAAAACGAAGGTGATATATGTAAATTAATGGTAGAAGTACTGAACCGTCAAGGGTGTTTACAATTATTTAAATGATATCAAAAGTTTTTTGTTATATAAAAATTGATGTTTTAATTTTAAAAGGTATAGCAAATTCTGGGTAAACGACATTTATCTTCAATGCCAACAAGAAAAACTTATCACAACGCTTAAAATTATCCGTATGAGGCTACATATGCCTTACCTGTAGATGTCCCTCAATTCTGCAACTGTAGCGCGAGACATTGTGGCGTCTTATACTTTGTAAATTGTTGTTGACGAAATAAAATTTTTCGTCAGAAATCCATTTTCAAGAGAGAACTGCAATTGACGGGTCTTTCTTGAAAAAAAAATATGGATTTGGAACATTCCGAATGATGATGTGTTTCATTTACATATTTTATTTGCTAACCCAGACATCTCTAATAATGAGACGAATTAATCAATATTATAAAATCTGGATCAAAGTTCATAAGATGTCATTCAGGAGTTTTAAAGTCAGAAATAGGATTTACTGAACTGGATATAAGCTTGCAATGAAGAGATTTGCCGAATGTGAATATTTGTGATGGAAAGATCTATTTCGAGATTCATCTGTATTCTACTCCGCTCAAAAGTAAGTGCAATTCTACTCCATGTAACTCGATGTTCCTGTTGTTCTCTTGTTCATTTTTTTAAGTTTTGCACCATGCATCGCAACTAAACTGTTACATGTTGTAGATTAAGCTTTGAAAAATAATCATGAAACGACCCCGAGAACTTCGTGTTCATTTTACAAACATGTCACGTGCTTTCTCCCGTTCATCTTCAAATGAAAGGTACTTCGGCAAAAGCTACGAACAATTAACAACAGAGAATTGCCATAGAGTAACTTTGCTTTTTGTGAAGGACATTGAAGGACATTTGTTGTAGATATGTATTATGACTCGTTTTTTGTAGATTTACAACAATCAGTATATAATGCAAACACGAGTACTTTGGGAAATTTGTGATCACGAATTTTATGTGACACTGAAGAGTTTAATGAAATCGGTGACCAAGTCTTTTCTAAACAGTATGATCGATGAGCGGTCTTTTTCAATACAACAGAATGGGTTAACGAGGTTCTTATCGGTGGACATGTAAAAATAACTACACCATTTGTTACCCTATAGCGCTATAACGTTCAATATGATTATATTATATACAGTCATACACTTTACTGCGTTTTAAGAGAAACTTAAAAGAAGTTTAAGAATTTAAAAAGAAAATGAGTATAGCATGTGATCTTTACAACAGACTGATGGCGATACTTCATAAATTTCCGATTTCATCTAGTTTAATACGTGAATGGACAACTTCGTGAACTCAGGTTTTCAACATACGGAATTCACGAATTCATGATTTCACCTTCATGAATTCACGATTTGATTTCAACTTCACGCATTCAACTTAGTGAATTCACGACTCAACTTCATGAATTCACGATTTTAGTTTCATGATTGTACCAAATCCACTTCATATTTTCACGTTATAAACTTCAAGAATTCACGATTTCAATTTCATGAATGCACGGTTTCAACTACACAATTACACGATTTAGATTTCACGAATGTACGATTTCGACTTAAGGAATGTACGATTGCACCTTCATGAATTCGCGATTTGATTTCAACTTCACTAATTCAACTTTGTGAATTCACGATTTCAACTTCACGAATTCACGACTTCATGTACAATTCCAACTTCATATTTTCACGATTTCAACTTCACGATTTCAATTTCATGAATGCATGATTTCAACTTCATAAATTCACGATTTCATTTTCACGAATGCACGATCTTAAATTCACGAAGATGTAATTGTGAATTCAAACCAAAGTAAAATCGGGAATTCGTGAAAATTAAGTGTCCTTATCGGTCTTTCGTAGATGTTTGACTACATTGACTTGGCATTGAGTACTATAAAATAGGTGAACCGACGCTTAAAAGATGATATAGATGAATAACTCAAGTTTCCAATCAAATTTGATTATTTGATAATTGACAAATCCATGTGTAAGGGTCTGTTATTTTGGTTTTGAAGCTTGAAGGAAGATAGTAAGTGCTACAAACTCAGCGCCTTAAATAAAGTACATGGTGAAACTAGTATCAGTATGGTCAAAACAAAGAATATGTTTTCCTTTATTGATTATTAGGTTTAAAATGTTCCGATTCATCTAAAAACATTATTACAAGTTTAGACATTATAAACTGTAATAAACAGAGCCGACATCTGGCGACTTTCAAGCTTAAAGGGTGGGAAAGATCTCATTTACCCCTCCGAGCATTATTTCAGGCCAAAAAATGAACGGACATCTAATTATAACCGCCGACATCCCGTAAGATTGCTGAATTACTGTCATAAGAAAAATAAAGTCCTGGCTGTATTCGAAACCATTGTCGTGCGGAATAAATGGTTTTAAGTCAACGACCTTATCTTCTCTGCAATGGACGGTGTTTTCTCAATACTCCGTACATAGGTAAATATACGTAAATAAATCGTCAATAACCGTATTGATAAATGAAGCTAACAAGTTAAAAATTATCAAGCAAAAGTAGAATTTATCCAAAACAATAGAAATGTGTTTAATTAATTTTACAAATTTTGAAATAACGACCTCAAACATTCGGCCATGGACGTCTTATCTGTTTTCATTACTTCTTTCATTGATAATCATATAAAAAGAATTTGACCATGAATAAACCGTACTTGTTAAATTATCAAACAAAAGTAGAATCTACGCAATCAGGACAAATTAAAGTTTATCTAGTATTTTCACCACATTACTCACTTATGAAATTATGTTTTGAATTTCAAGCAAATAGTATGCATTTTTCGGAAGAAACAAGGCCCTGTGACCAAAAACTCACCAAATAAATTTCATTTTTGCGTAGAAAACGCTTTCGGCGATAAATCAATTAATACATGTAACCAATTGATGTTTGTATGTTTTGTGTGTGGTTAATTTTTACTCTCCCAGATAGACTTCTCTTGCTTTAGTTTAGTCTCAAAACTGTTGAACTATGGCCCTGTCAGCCATTACAATTCCCTCCAAAGGTCATCTGATGTTACTCAATGTGTTACGTAAAGTTTCGATGACTTTGATTTGTGCAGATATCTTTGACTTACTAAGAACATTTACATCATTTATTTGAGACAGAATGATGAATTCGCATTTTATTCATTTTTTCATAATACAAGTTCCATTGAGTAACAAAGTAAAAATAGGAGTGTTTGAAATAACAGTTAATAATTGATAGTTAAGATTATACAGACCATAGCAGCAAATTGTGATTTGCAGAATACTTTGCAATAAAAAAGTCTTATCCACAACTTAAGATAGGAAGAATTAACAAGAGGGCCGTGATGGCCCTTAATCGATAGCATGCATATATGCTAAACATTTAAGCCCTAGCTCTGTTTGGGTTTTTTAAAAGAAGATTATTTATGTTTTACTATACACATATAGGAAAAACAATGACCACCTGAGGCAGGGCCAATTTTGAGCAAATGAAAAGAAGAAATAAAAAAAAGAAAATACAAAATGAAAACGGAAGACGTTAAATTCGACGGAGAAACCGCTGTGATTACATTTGCGAAAACTGTAAATGCATGTTTATGAATGCAGAAATACAATTTCATTATGGGCAGAATAAAGGTATACAATTGACTCTGGCATTGTTGACACGGTCAAGAACCACTAGAAAAGAAACCGGAGGGGGTAGGCCGAAAATCGATATGTTGCGTCAATGACAGTATAAACGAAAACTGGCAACCATGCAAAATTCTATGACCGTGCACATGGAAGCTATTATACTTTACAGATTTTATCCCTAGAGTTTATGTGTCGCAACTATTATTTAGTTGTAAGCTGGAGAGTAAAACGAGTGGAAAAGACCATCATCAACACAAATCTGAAGACCATTTTACATTTGAACGACAGGATACTCAGCCAGGAAGTACCGACTATGATGGTGAAAACTACTCAAAATATTACAATTTTGATTATACTAATGATTTTTTCATAAACATTGTGAAATGTTAATATCATTTAACATAAAATGATAAAATGACTTGAATCGTTAACCCCGGGCTTAAATAATAAATTGTTAATTATGTTGAAGAATGGTCAGACGAGATCTAATAAATTCACTTCGTGAAAAAGCGCCCCTAAAATTGCAACAGAAGACACATTTATAGAGCTTGTAGAATTAACTAGAACTGTGTCCAAAGGACACGGATGCCCCCACTGACAACATATACATGGTATGTAGTGAAAAAATCAACAAAGGGCCATAATTCTGTTAAATTTGGTCGCAGCAAAAATTTCTTCCTTTACTACTATTTTCATATTAAGGTTGTTCATCCCTGGAAGTTTAAGCAAAATCTGTCATCCGGTTTAAGAAGAGTTGCGTTCGCAAAATTTCTTCATAGTATATAGTGTACAAATCAAGAAAGGGCCATAATTCTGTTAAATTTGGTCAAAGCAAAAATTCCATCCTTTATCACCATCTACACATTACGTTTGTTTATCCCTAGAAGTTTAAGCAAGATCTGCCATCCGGTTTAAGAGGAGTTGCGTTTACAAGATTTCGGGACGTACGGACAAACGTACGTCCGGAAGTGCGGACAGACGTACGGACGGACAAGTGCAGCGCTATATGCTCCCCACTTTGTGAGAGCATAAAAACATACGAAATCACTTGATTCATTGTTACATGTCACCTTTAACATTTTCTTAATGAATATTAGTTCATTCATTCATCATCTATTAAGTGTATATTGAAAAAAAAGATGTGGAAACAATATTGCATATATGCAAAAATGCTATGCCACAGCATGAATAAACACATAGATTTATGTTTGTTTCTATACAATTGAACTTTGCCATAATGCAATAGTGTCTAGTAAATTTGGTGGTCAACGTCATATTTCAGCATGTCAATGAAAGACAATGTGAAGATGTGTCTAATTCTAATGATACAAAGGCCATAGTGCAATAATTGATTCAAAAATAAAATATTTTTTCTTAACAAAATGATTAGTTATTAAATTATTCCATAGCTGCATTAAACATTGCAATGCAGCTAGAGTTACTTTTTCTTAAATACTATTTTTTTTCAATTAAGCATTACCAAATTCTAAAAATATAAAAGAAAGGACATTTACGATTTAAAATCATCATTTGATATATGGTGTGAATCATAATGCCCTTATAATATGCTCAATTTGTTTCATTAGATAGTCTTGAAATTATCTAATTTGCAAATAGAAAGAATATCAACCAGCATTTCACAGATTTGTTTAAACCATCGCTTACCTCACCGAATTTTTTGCCATTGAATCATTTATTTGTTTATATAATGCAATGACGTCACGCAAAAAATATGCACGAGTCGTTTAAACTTCTCACTCTAAAGTTCCTGATTTTATATTGTGAGTAAAGTGGTTAACCACACACAGTAAAATTATATATATGTATATAATTATGCTAATAAAACAATTTTCAAAAATCAAAGAATATGTAAAATGTGTACTGCAAATATGTGTGCATATTAAATGCAATCATTAAAATATATGCATTCATTTCTTATTGGAAAACTTGACTCAAACTTTATAGAAAATCGATTTCATATTACGTCCCTTTACTTACATGAAATGTTAAATTCGGTAATATATTTATAAATAATGCTTTTTGGAACCTATAATATTATAACATTACATCTTAATTTGAGCATCATATTTATGATTTAAAACCATACAACATTTTGTTAGAGGATCTTTAAGTTTAAATGTATTGCAATTATTTTTTCTGTGTTAATCACTATGTAGGCTATATTTAACATTTATGTAGACATATTTATTTTTATTTGATACGTTTAAAGTTATCAGATAGCAAATACACTGAACTAGTTAAATCGTATTTTAATGCGAAATATACCGTATATGTAGCGTATATCATTTAATGTGTACATTTGTAGAAGTACATATGATGAAATAAAAATGTTAATGTGTGTTTAAGTCACACAAAAACCGTAGGTATCTTTCAGCGCCTCTACACTTATCCTGATGAGGCATTCATGTGCTCTCGTGCTTATATCTGATTCGAGATAATCCACAGGTAGAACATGAATAAATAAACAAAATCACGTAAGCTAGCTGCTAAACTTTCTCACATAATAATGAGCATTGACGACATTCTTCGAATCTTAAAAGAAACATGGGTTTACGCAGCCACATAAAAGCAATATTGTTAAAGGTTTGGGGTTGCCGGTTCTTGAATCCAACAATAAGAAAATAGCATAAAAACGCTGAAAATGGACGATCCCCCGAGGCAACAAACGGAGATAAGCTTACTAAAGAATTTTAAATGGTTTACATGATGTTAAAGGAAATTTCACACCATACACTATATACAAATATCCATTGACACGGTTTGTTAGAGGTGTACATGGAAAAGGTAAATACAATCGACTCCACTTATAACAAAATCGCTTATAACGAATTATCGTTAATAGCGTATAACTGAAATTCCGATTCCTACTTTATCTATATATTTATCTTATAATACACACCTCCTCTATTGTTTATGACAGGTCTATATTTTTCGGATAGACCTGTTTAAACAAAAGAAAGTCCGTTATGCGGTCTATCTTTTGCACGTGCACAGGTCTGTTCTAGTCAGACAGACCCGGTCATGAAATACACCTGAAAAATAGACCTGCCTATGCACAGACAAAGAAAACATGAAATGCAATCAAAAATTAAAACCCTTTTAACTAGGCAGTTATTCCAGCATCCCGATATTAAATATTTCAATAAAAATAATGGACAGCATGTTTAAGTTAGGACACATTGAACATTTATTTTATCGCGTCATTTTTTAAAGTAATAGTAATTCTGTCATTAAGTTCTTTATATAACAAAATGGACGCTTTAAGTTCATATCTATGAAACTATATAGCAGAAATCACAGCATACTCATTACGATTTTAAAATGTAAATAAAGTTATTAGTGATTTAGTTTAAAACATTTTATGATGAACGGTCATATTTTATTCTAGAACACTTTATAATCTGCTATATAAAATATAATTTCGGTTCATATATTTCACACTTGCCAACAATATGCATATTATGTAAGTCTTTAGTGCTCTGCTGGTGATCCACACATTGCTCTTCGGACAGTTGCCCCCCTCGGAAGTTTGCCCCCTTTTTGCAATGGCGGTCATTTGCCCCCTCATATCTTTGGAAGGGCGGACATTTGTCCCCCACTCCCTGTTTAAAAAAAATATCTTATTGTTGAATTGTTTGCTTCCATAATTCATCGCCTATTGTTGAAATATCATTGTGCTTAAATACACAAAAACTCTCGCGCAAATTTGTGAAAGTCAAAATAGCATCCATAAATAAACAAGCAAATTCGTTGAATTTATATTCCCCGTCGAGTACTGGTTATTACTAAAACTACAACTGAAGACATAAGGCTTTATTTATATATTTATCATGGCTTACACACCTCCTCTATTGTTTGTGACAGGATAGACCTGTTTAAACAAAAGAAAGTCCGTTATGAGGTTTATCTTTTGCACGTGCACAGGTCTGTTCTAGTCAGACAGACCCGGTCATGAAATACACGTGAAAAAATAGACCTGCCTATGCGCAGACAAAGAAAATATGAAATGCAATCAAAAATTAAAACCCTTTTAACTCAGGAATTATTCCAGTATTCCTATATAAAATCTTTTCAATAAAAATAATGGATAGCATATTAGAGTTAGGACACATTTAACATTTATTTAATCGCGTATTTTTTTAAGTAATTGTAATTCTGTCATTAAGTTCATAATATAACACAATGAACGCTTCAAGTTCATATGCATGAAACTATATAGCAGAAATCACATCATACTCATGACCATTTTAAAATGTTAATAAAGTTATAAGTGATTTAGCTTAAAATATTTTATGATGAACGATCATGTTTTATTCTAGAACACTTTATAATCTATAAAATATAGTTTCGGTTCATGTATCTTACACTTGCCAACAATATACATATGTAAGTCTTTCGTGGTCTGCTGGGTATCCACACATTGCCCTTCAGACCATAATTCATCGCCTATTGTCGAAATTTCATTGTGCTTAAATACACAAAAACTCTCGCGCAAATTTGTGACAGTCAAAACAGCATCCATAAATAAATAAAACTAAAATGTTTCCATTGGCAAACATGAAATCTATACACGAGATGACAAGTCACAAGTCACAACGGCAAAAAGGGGACATACGTCCGCGGGGCAAATGTCCGGGGGCAAATGTTCTAGAATCTGAATTGTCGGATACGAAATACTATCAACATAATTATTCATTCTTTAACATACGTTTTATAACAGATCTATTCACTTTATTATTGACAAATTGCACATTTAGCTTTTTTTTTTTTTTATTTTTGAGGGGAAAACAAAGTATATATTATATTTAAGCAGAACGATAATAAAAGCTTACCTGTTTATGCTTTGTGTTAAAGATAATATTTGTGCATTTCATCAAATTTCAAGCCATTATAGTTTTAACGGTGTGGAAGTTGGATATCGGCCACGTACATCGATCTTTCTGATTAGGAAAGACCTGGTCACGAATTTCATGAAACACCTCGAACGCTACGCGCTCTCGGTGTCACATGAAATTCGTGACCAGGTCTTTCCTAAACAGAAAGACCTCGTACTCGGTCGATATCCTATACATAAACAGTAATATTCTTTGTACTTGATAAATATTCAGGGCAATAACTGAGCCATAACTCTGTGTTAAATAGTAATCTCACCTTGGTATTAATGGTTTCCATAAAGTTTAATTGAATTTCAGCCAGTAGTTGCAGAGAAGTAGCGCGGAAACGAATATTTTTCTATATGCATACTGTATAACTAATCAAGGGCCATAACTCTAAGTTAAAGTATCTGACCGGAACAAGCTGACGATATGTGCATCTCCTTTTGGTATTGAAGGTTCCCATAAAGTTTTGTTCAATTCCAGCCAGTAGTTGCAGAGAAGTAGTGCGGAAACGAGTTTTACCCTATATGCATTCTACATAACTAATCAAGGGCCATAACTCTTAGTTAAAGTGTCTGACCGGAACAAGGCGACAATATGCGCATCTCCTCTTGGTATTGAAGGTTCCCATAAAGTTTTGTTCAATTCCAGCCAGTAGTTGCAGAGAAGTAGCGCGGAAAAGACTTTTACTCTATATGCATACTGCATAACTAATCAAGGGCCATAACTCTGAGTTAAAGTTTCTGACCGGAACAAGGCGACGATATGCGCATCTCCTCTTGATATTGAAGGTTCGTTTCCATAAAGTTTCGTTGAATTCCAGCCAGTATTTGCAGAGAACTAGTCCGGAAACGAAATTCGGACGGACGGACAACGCCATACCAATATTCCCCCTTCCGATTCCATCGGCGGGGGATAATAAAACTAAAGTGTTTCCATTGGCATACTTAGAATCTATATACGAGCTGACAAGTCACAGGTCACAACGGCCAAAAAGGGTGCAAACGTCCGGGGGGGGGGGCAACTGTCCGGGGGCAAATGTCCTAGAATCTGCATTGTTTGATACGAAATACTATGAACATAATTATTCATTCTTTAACATACCTTCTTTTACAGATCTATTCACTTTATAATTGACAATTTGCACCTTTAGTTTTTTTATTTTTTATTTTAAAGGGGAAAGCAAAGTATATATTGTATTTAAGCAGAACGTTGATAAAAGCTTACCTGTATAGGCGTTGTGTTAAAAATAATATTTGTTTATTTCATCAAATGCTTAAAATCAGCCATTGCTCAAGCCAATATAGTTTTATCGGTGTGTAAGTTGGATATCGGCCTCGTACATCGATCTTTCTGTTTAGGAAAGACCTCGTACTCGGTCGATATCCTATACTTAGATCACATCGCTTAATACATACCCGCTTAAAACGAATTTTCGGCTATAGCGAACTATTTTTAAGTCCCAAAAACACGTATATTTCGTCGGTGAAAACAAAGTGTTATAATTGAAATATCGGGATGCATTCGATTAAAGATTAGTACATAAATTCCGCTGTCCGATAATTATTCGATCGATAACTTATGGCTTCAGGTAATAAAATTGTGGTAAAATGTTTCTCACAAGATATTGCAGTACAATTGCTTCGCTATAATCAAATAACTTTGTAACATTACAGTGCAAAATAGCAACGACACCAGAAACTGGATTGAAACGAAAGGCGATTCATTTGATACTAAAATTGGAGTTCCTAATGAATAGACAGTGCCTAAATCTAATGCAGAATTGTTAAAATAATGCAGGATTGTTCAAAATCAGACATAGTTGTGGAAATAAATGCCGAAAACAAATCTCTTATGAAGCTATATAGTTCGGCAAATGTGTTAGGTATATCGAAAAGCAAACTATAAAGAAAGGCGGCTAAATGTGCGTTATTGTACTCATTAATATCGGCGAAACACAAACTTCAACGCCAGAACAGTAGCCAGTTCGTTTTTCTCACAAATAATCTGGAATATATGTTATAAGGGTGCTTACATCCGAATGCGCTAATTTAGTTCTATTAATTTGATGAAATGTACTTTAAAATATACATCGACCCTTTTTCCTATTCAAAGTGGTCATTACCCCCCCCCCGGCCATATAAATTTGCAAAATTCAGCGTTATTTTTTCAAAATTTCTGCTTGTGTAATGCACGTGTTTTTCGACTTCACATATTTTCAATTGTATAGAGAACAATAGAACAAAAACAGGTCGGTATATATTTTGCAGACCTGTTAAGCGGTCGGTATATGATTTACTAGACCGCTTTTAACAAAAGAGCCGGTAGGTAAGTATTGGTGATAGTCATAGCTTACCCTTGTATTCAGGAAGTGCTCGAGATGACTTAGATACGTCTATCCCGGGGGTTAAAGGGGTTGATTTGGATAAAAAGCCAGTGCTTTCCCCTTTAAAAACTGATTATACTGTTCCTAATGTGACAGTTAGACACATTATAGCTATATGAAGAGTTCACCCTCTTTAGTGACAAAGCGTAACATTAGTAGCGTTACGTCACCGGTTATGGTTAATACATGCCAGACACTAGTGCCTCATACTTTATCGAACCATTATTCGCAAAGTGTAGGTTTTCCGAGTAATTTATCTCGAGGAAACGCATTTATGCCTAGAACTTATAGTGCTCCGATGAACACTATGTACTCGGGTATTACAAATACTCGGCCATCTTCTGTTATAAAATAAAAAGTCCCAAATCTTTTCCCGATGGTACTATATAAATTTGGTTTCCGTTTATATTATTCATTTTAGCAATTTACCCAAAGCGGGAATTTAGTTGGGGGTTTAAAACTAAAAGCTTGCATGTTAAAAATTTAAATTTTGCGGGGCGAACCCACAGCGTTTACTTTTTCTCCCATTACCCCCTTCTCAATTTGGGCCCAAGTTTTTTCAAAAATTAAAACGGTGCAAAACGAAAAGTTTTAGTCCCCCATGACGTGAATTTTGCCTTTCCCCCCTGTGAATTCCGAAAAATCGGAAAAGAAGAAAAAGGGTGAACCCCGTTTTCGGACTATGGTTTTTGTAATACGCAAATAACCCCAAAAAGGCTTTTTCCTTTAATGCAAAAGCGATTTTTAGAAACATGTTTTTTTTTGCCCAATATTTTTCATGGATTAGGTACTTTTGAATTAAGAAAGCACGTACAATTTACGCATCCTATTACTTTGGATCACGCAATTAGTGCTGCCGTAGAATTTATGTCATTACAGGGTTCGGTAGATAAAATGACAAAACCATTAGATGAGGAAAGGGAGTTAACTCGTCCATTAAATGCTATTTCGTCATCATCAGTTGCGTCCAATAGACCTACAAATTTAAAGACTGATTGTAGTTTAGACGAATTTAAGCAAATGATGTCTTCTCTATTTGGTCAAAAGTTTGAGCAAAAATTTCAAGAAATGACTGATTCTTACAACAAGAAAACATATGGAACTCAGTTTAGGCCAAATAATTCCTCAAGATGTTATCAAAACACTGGTATTGATAGGCCTTCAATGAGACGCAGTAATAGCCCTATGCGTAACTATAGTAACGCGTACCCCCACAACCAAGGTGTAAATCATAAATATGGTTCTACTACAAACACCAATTATAACTCCCAGTCTAGAAATCATCAAAATATGACACAGGGAAATTCTTTTTATGAGAAACCTTACTTTAAAGACATACAGTGTACTTACTGTCATAAAAAAGGTCACATTGAGAGCCGTTGTTATGCTAAAAGAAATGCTTTGAATCAGGGAAACTAGGTCAGAATGAGGTTGAGGCCAAAACGTCAGACAGTTCTCAATTGGTTAGGCCTATAGAATTATAAAATGTACATATTAGTGAACCTCGTACACTTGTTCGTACTTCGTCTCAATCTAAGGGAGATAACAATCTTACCAAAGTTTCTTTGCCTGAAATGACGTATAGTTCAAATTTGAATTATAAAAACAAATCTAATAAACAGTGTATTCCAGAAATTATAGTTACACCCCCTCCAAATGATGTTAAAAATGTCCAAAATCCTATTTCTTTAGACATTCTTAGCAAAATTGAGGGTCAAGAAGAAGTACAACCCAAACCGGAAGTTATGGTCATAAAGTATATCGTTCTCAAAACGAAAGTGAAAGTAGACCTTTAGCTATCAAAACTGAAAGTTGTCAAAAATCTGTCTCTTCAGACCAACACTTAATCAAACATAACTCTGAGAAAAGTGAATTAATTTCAGAAATTAAAAAATGTTGACAAAACTTCTTGTTTTTATGTTAAAGCAGATTTGGGCTCACTTAAAGGTGGAATGTTAATTGATACTGGAAGTCCTGTTTCTATGTTGTCAAGTTCATGTTATAAAACGCTTCAAAATAAACCCAATTTAGTCTTTACTACTATGCATTTGTCTACTGCTAATGGAGCAAAATTACAAACTGCCGGGAAATGTGTATTAAACTTTGAAATAGAGCATATTTCTTTCTCTTTCGTATTTGTTGTAGCTGACATAGAAGAGAAAATTGGCATATTAGGCATTGATTTCTTTGAGAATTATAATGCAAGTCTTCAAATACACAAACGTATGCTAAAAACAAGATTAAGAAAAGTAAGAATTCATAACTTCAACACTAGAATATGTACAATGGTACAGTTCACCGGCTTACTTTCTAAGAAAGAAGCATACTTAGACAACTTAAATCATAGTAACATGAGTGTGTTAAGTCCAACGCACAAGTACTGGTTTGTTGATAAAGAAGATAATGGTACAAACATGCATAAATATGCATTTGTGACAAATGAAACGAAATCCTTGGGATTATTAGATTTAAACCCTTCTTTAAAGCCATCAGTCTTATTCAATCTTTGAAAGAACCAGGCAAATGCAAATCAAGACAAAGATAAATATGCAAGAACTGATGACATGGCTAAAAAGAGAAAAATATCACTTTAACAGGATAATCTATATCCCAGATTTAGACTTATGTACAGAATGGATTGTAAGGAAAAAAAACAAGGTTTAAGTTATGTAGTCTTTTAGAGCTTGTATCAAGTTTTGCTAGATAAAGATAATTAGTACTTTCTCCTTTGTAGGTAATAGGAGATGAATATGATATACATCATTTTACTTTTAATTAAAGAATTGCACAGTTGTATGCATTGCATAATGTGATTTTGTTAAAAGTTTTTATAAATCATTGTGTTTGTAAAATCTTATTTGAAAGTGAATAGAATTTATTCTGTTTAAGTAACACTTTCAATATAGTACATCTGAAGGATTGTCATTGATTATGATACAATTTGTTTTTTGTTTTGTTTTTAAAAACAAATGTTAAGTTTTGTTTAATTTTTCAGACTTCATGCATATGTAAATGAGGTTGATTATCCAACACAAACACTGTATGCTTGCATTTGTGAAACATCATGGACATCCATACTCCGTCAGCTACGATGTAATACCTGTTCGATTCCTGATTGGTCTACGGAAAGACATTTAATTAACTAGCAGGATTTACAGTGTATATATAATAAAAACATTGAAATAGTGTAATGTTTTGTTTGACGGACTAATTATGTTTATTATATTTGATGTTTCTTTTTAGCATATGTTGACATTGTGTTTTGACAATATATATTTATGATGGACGTACTTTTTAGTTTTACATATTTCCAAATTAATTTTTTGTTTCAAAATTTGATAGTTTCTAAAGTAAGTGGGATTCTCGCTTTTTATGAAAAAGAATTAATTTTTAAATTGTACAGGATTTCTTGTTTTTTTAAGGGAAGAGGAATGTAATAGGGCTGCATTTTAGTAAACGTTCTCAGTTTTTATTGCCCTTTTCGCTTATTTTCCGTACCTTATTTGTTAGAGTTAATTTGATTGGTGCTTTCGGTTTAATTCTATATTTTTCATTGGTCGACTTGATTGAAATCATTCGATTAGTTAAGAACTTGTTATAAAGTAATTTTGACCAATCAATCTTATAGTTAAGCATTGTCATGACTACCAAAAGTGTATAAATAGCGGGTGAATTTCTATATTTTCTTGTCTTGGGAACTGGCCGACAGGTCAGTTCACTTCAAAAGCTTTAGAGCTTTGGCACTCTTTCAAAACTTAATAGTTTTGACTCTGTTTGAAATCTATATGATTTGGGAATTTTAGGCTATACTTATTAATAAATACTTAGAAATTCTTTTTAAATAAATAACTCGTTGTTGGTAGATTCTGGTTAAATATATAGTCTTATTCATACTCTTGATAAATAAATTCTAAGGTTATCGTTTAAATTAATCTATGATTATCGTTTGAATAAATCTCGTAGTGTTAAATTTATAAAGTCTTGTGTTATACTTTCTTAATAAGAGTAAATTGAAGGTAGCGTCCTACACCACCATCCTCGCCACTGGTTTGGCAATTAAGAGTTCAGAGAACCTGGGTAAAAGTGCCGTTTAAAGATATATTTGTGATCACGTGAAGTCTGCATAATAATTAGGCCATTTATATTATAAGTCTGTCCAGAGCACCACCGAGTGTCAGACTCGAATCAGCTTGAACCACTGATAATAAACCGGCACTATTACAGTAAGAAAGTGTCAGGCAGATTGGTAGAATTCAGCAATACATACAGGATAAAATGCAATACAGGGGACATGGGGATTCTTGCGTTATGTAATGCACTACAGATAAAGGTTGTAGTATCTGTTTATGTATGCAACATATTACATGCATATAATTTATGTCTGACCAGTTGGTATTTCCAATATTATCATTGTTCTATTTTTAGAACATAAACTACATGTATGTACTAGAACTTTCTTAACTGTTGTAGAAAACTCATGCATTATATTTAGATAGAAATTTCTGGAATGATCTTTATTGTTGAAGTTGCTAGATTATGATTACTGTAGTAAATGGAAGACTATTCTAGAAACTTCTTAGTTAATATATATAAGGAGACATTTTTCATTACTTTTACCTCTTTAAGTCATCAGTTACCTTTTAAGTCATCAGTGATCTTTAAGTCATCAGTTACCTTTTAAGTCATCAATATATTTGGAGTATTAATGGTTTCCATAAAGTTTAATTGAATTTCAGCCAGTAGTTGCAGAGAAGTAGCGCGGAAACGAATATTTTTCTATATGCATACTGTATAACTAATCAAGGGCCATAACTCTAAGTTAAAGTATCTGACCGGAACAAGCTGACGATATGTGCATCTCCTTTTGGTATTGAAGGTTCCCATAAAGTTTTGTTCAATTCCAGCCAGTAGTTGCAGAGAAGTAGTGCGGAAACGAGTTTTACCCTATATGCATTCTACATAACTAATCAAGGGCCATAACTCTTAGTTAAAGTGTCTGACCGGAACAAGGCGACAATATGCGCATCTCCTCTTGGTATTGAAGGTTCCCATAAAGTTTTGTTGAATTCCAGCCAGTAGTTGCAGAGAAGTAGCGCGGAAAAGATTTTTAATCTATATGCATACTGCATAACTAATCAAGGGCCATAACTCTGAGTTAAAGTTTCTGACCGGAACAAGGCGACGATATGCGCATCTCCTCTTGATATTGAAGGTTCGTTTCCATAAAGTTTCGTTGAATTCCAGCCAGTATTTGCAGAGAACTAGTCCGGAAACGAAATTCGGACGGACGGACAAAACGCCATACCAATATTCCCCCTTCCGATTCCATCGGCGGGGGATAATAAAACTAAAGTGTTTCCATTGGCATACTTAGAATCTATATACGAGCTGACAAGTCACAGGTCACAACGGCCAAAAAGGGTGCAAAACGTCCGGGGGGGCAAACTGTCCGGGGGCAAATGTCCTAGAATCTGCATTGTTTGATACGAAATACTATGAACATAATTATTCATTCTTTAACATACCTTCTTTTACAGATCTATTCACTTTATAATTGACAATTTGCACCTTTAGTTTTTTTATTTTTTATTTTAAAGGGGAAAGCAAAGTATATATTGTATTTAAGCAGAACGTTGATAAAAGCTTACCTGTATAGGCGTTGTGTTAAAAATAATATTTGTTTATTTCATCAAATGCTTAAAATCAGCCATTGCTCAAGCCAATATAGTTTTATCGGTGTGTAAGTTGGATATCGGCCTCGTACATCGATCTTTCTGTTTAGGAAAGACCTGGTCACGAATTTCATGAAACACCTCGAGCGCTACGCGCTCGAGGTGTCACATGAAATTCGTGACCAGGTCTTTCCTAAACAGAAAGACCTCGTACTCGGTCGATATCCTATACTTAGATCACATCGCTTAATACATACCCGCTTAAAACGAATTTTCGGCTATAGCGAACTATTTTTAAGTCCCAAAAACACGTATATTTCGTCGGTGAAAACAAAGTGTTATAATTGAAATATCGGGATGCATTCGATTAAAGATTAGTACATAAATTCCGCTGTCCGATAATTATTCGATCGATAACTTATGGCTTCAGGTAATAAAATTGTGGTAAAATGTTCTCACAAGATATTGCAGTACAATTGCTTCGCTATAATCAAATAACTTTGTAACATTACAGTGCAAAATAGCAACGACACCAGAAACTGGATTGAAACGAAAGGCGATTCATTTGATACTAAAATTGGAGTTCCTAATGAATAGACAGTGCCTAAATCTAATGCAGAATTGTTAAAATAATGCAGGATTGTTCAAAATCAGACATAGTTGTGGAAATAAATGCCGAAAACTAGTATCTTATGAAGCTATATAGTTCGGCAAATGTGTTAGGTATACCGAAAAGCAAACTATAAAGAAAGGCGGCTAAATGTGCGTTATTGTACTCATTAATATCGGCGAAACACAAACTTCAACGCCAGAACAGTAGCCAGTTCGTTTTTCTCACAAATAATCTGGAATATATGTTATAAGGGTGCTTACATCCGAATGCGCTAATTTAGTTCTATTAATTTGATGAAATGTACTTTAAAATATACATCGACCCTTTTTCCTATTCAAAGTGGTCATTACCCCCCCCCCCGGCCATATAAATTTGCAAAATTCAGCGTTATTTTTCAAAATTTCTGCTTGTGTAATGCACGTGTTTTTCGACTTCACATATTTTCAATTGTATAGAGAACAATAGAACAAAAACAGGTCGGTATATATTTGCAGACCTGTTAAGCGGTCGGTATATGATTTACTAGACCGCTTTTAACAAAAGAGCCGGTAGGTAAGTATTGGTGATAGTCATAGCTTACCCTTGTATTCAGGAAGTGCTCGAGATGACTTAGATACGTCTATCCCGGGGGTTAAAGGGACTGATTTTGATAAAAAGCCAGTGCTTTCCCCTTTAAAAACTGATTATACTGTTCCTAATGTGACAGTTAGACATTATAGCTATATGAAGAGTTCACCCTCTTTAGTGACAAAGCGTAACATTAGTAGCGTTACGTCACCGGTTATGGTTAATACATGCCAGACACCAGTGCCTCATACTTTATCGAACCATTATTCGCAAAGTGTAGGTTTTCCGAGTAATTTATCTCGAGGAAACGCATTTATGCCTAGAACTTATAGTGCTCCGATGAACACTATGTACTCGGGTATTACAAATACTCGGCCATCTTCTGTTATGAATATAAGTCCCGATCATTTCGATGGTACTACTAGTGAATGGTCCGATTATATTATTCATTTTGAGCAAGTAGCCAGCTGGAATAGTTGGGATGATCAACTAAAAGCATGCATGTTAACAATTAATTTGCGGGGCGAAGCACAGCGATTACTGTCTACATTACACCCTTCTCAACTTGCAAGTTATTCGGAAATTAAACGTGTGCTAACGCAAAGATTTAGTCCACATGAACGTGAAGTTGCCTTTCGCTGTGAATTCCGTAATCGGAAAAGAAGCAAGGGTGAATCCGTTTCGGACTATGGTTATGTAATACGCAAATAAGCTCAAAAGGCATTTCCTTTAATGCACAGCGATGCTTTAGAAACATGTATTATTGACCAATATATTCATGGATTAGGTACTTTTGAATTAAGAAAGCACGTACAATTTACGCATCCTATTACTTTGGATCACGCAATTAGTGCTGCCGTAGAATTTATGTCATTACAGGGTTCGGTAGATAAAATGACAAAACCATTAGATGATGAAAGGGAGTTAACTCGTCCATTGAATGCTATTTCGTCAACATCAGTTGCGTCCCTTAGACCTACAAATTTAAAGACTGATTGTAGTTTAGACGAATTAAAGCAAATGATGTCTTCTCTATTTGATCAAAAGTTTGAGCAAAAATTTCAAGAAATGACTGATTCTTACAACAAGAAAACATATGGAACTCAGTTTAGGCCAAATAATCCCTCAAGATTTTATCAAAACACTGGTATTGATAGGCCTTCAATGAGACGCAGTAATAGCCCTATGCGTAACTATAGTAACGCGTACCCCCACAACCAAGGTGTAAATCATAAATATGGTTCTACTACAAACACCAATTATAACTCCCAGTCTAGAAATCATCAAAATATGACACAGGGAAATTCTTTTTATGAGAAACCTAACTTTAAAGACATACAGTGTACTTACTGTCATAAAAAAGGTCACATTGAGAGCCGTTGTTATGCTAAAAGAAATGCTTTGAATCAGGGAAACTAGGTCAGACTGAGGTTGAGGCCAAAACGTCAGTCAGTTCTCAATTGGTTAGGCCTATAGAATTTCAAAATGTACATATTAGTGAACCTCGTACACTTGTTCGTACTTCGTCTCAATCTAAGGGAGATAACAATCTTACCAAAGTTTCTTTGCCTGAAATGACGTATAGTTCAAATTTGAATTATAAAAACAAATCTAATAAACAGTGTATTCCAGAAATTATAGTTACACCCCCTCCAAATGATGTTAAAAATGTCCAAAATCCTATTTCTTTAGACATTCTTAGCAAAATTGAGGGTCAAGAAGAAGTACAACCCAAACCGGAAGTTATGGGTCATAAAGTATATCGTACTCAAAACGAAAGTGAAAGTAGACCTTTAGCTATCAAAACTGAAAGTTGTCAAAAATCTGTCTCTTCAGACCAACACTTAATCAAACATAACTCTGAGAAAAGTGAATTAATTTCAGAAATTAAAAATGTTGACAAAACTTCTTGTTATTATGTTAAAGCAGATTTGGGCTCACTTAAAGGTGGAATGTTAATTGATACTGGAAGTCCTGTTTCTATGTTGTCAAGTTCATGTTATAAAACGCTTCAAAATAAACCCAATTTAGTCTTTACTACTATGCATTTGTCTACTGCTAATGGAGCAAAATTACAAACTGCCGGGAAATGTGTATTAAACTTTGAAATAGAGCATATTTCTTTCTCTTTCGTATTTGTTGTAGCTGACATAGAAGAGAAAATTGGCATATTAGGCATTGATTTCTTTGAGAATTATAATGCAAGTCTTCAAATACACAAACGTATGCTAAAAACAAGATTAAGAAAAGTAAGAATTCATAACTTCAACACTAGAATATGTACAATGGTACAGTTCACCGGCTTACTTTCTAAGAAAGAAGCATACTTAAACAACTTAAATCATAGTAACATGAGTGTGTTAAGTCCAACGCACAAGTACTGGTTTGTTGATAAAGAAGATAATGGTACAAACATGCATAAATATGCATTTGTGACAAATGAAACGAAATCCTTGGGATTATTAGATTTAAACCCTTCTTTAAGCCATCAGTCTTATTCAATCTTTGAGAGAACCAGGCAAATGCAAATCAAGACAAAGATAAATATGCAAGAACTGATGACATGGCTAAAAAGAGAAAAATATCACTTTAACAGGATAATCTATATCCCAGATTTAGACTTATGTACAGAATGGATTGTAAGGAAAAAAACAAGGTTTAAGTTATGTAGTCTTTTAGAGCTTGTATCAAGTTTTGCTAGATAAAGATAATTAGTACTTTCTCCTTTGTAGGTAATAGGAGATGAATATGATATACATCATTTTACTTTTAATTAAAGAATTGCACAGTTGTATGCATTGCATAATGTGATTTTGTTAAAAGTTTTATAAATCATTGTGTTTGTAAAATCTTATTGAAAGTGAATAGAATTTATTCTGTTTAAGTACACTTTCAATATAGTACATCTGAAGGATTGTCATTGATTATGATACAATTTGTTTTTTGTTTTGTTTTTAAAACAAATGTTAAGTTTTGTTTAATTTTTCAGACTTCATGCATATGTAAATGAGGTTGATTATCCAACACAAACACTGTATGCTTGCATTTGTGAAACATCATGGACATCCATACTCCGTCAGCTACGATGTAATACCTGTTCGATTCCTGATTGGTCTACGGAAAGACATTTAATTAACTAGCAGGATTTACAGTGTATATATAATAAAAACATTGAAATAGTGTAATGTTTTGTTTGACGGACTAATTATGTTTATTATATTTGATGTTTCATTTTAGCATATGTTGACATTGTGTTTTGACAATATATATTTATGATGGACGTACTTTTGTAGTTTTACATATTTCCAAATTAATTTTTTGTTTCAAAATTTGATAGTTTCTAAAGTAAGTGGGATTCTCGCTTTTATGAAAAAGAATTAATTTTTAAATTGTACAGGATTTCTTGTTTTTTTAAGGAAAGAGGAATGTAATAGGGCTGCATTTTAGTAAACGTTCTCAGTTTTTATTGCCCTTTTCGCTTATTTTCCGTACCTTATTTGTTAGAGTTAATTTGATTGGTGCTTTCGGTTTAATTCTATATTTTTCATTGGTCGACTTGATTGAAATCATTCGATTAGTTAAGAACTTGTTATAAGTAATTTTGACCAATCAATCTTATAGTTAAGCATTGTCATGACTACCAAAAGTGTATAAATAGCGGGTGAATTTCTATATTTCTTGTCTTGGGAACTGGCCGACAGGTCAGTTCACTTCAAAGCTTTAGAGCTTTGGCACTCTTTCAAAACTTAATAGTTTTGACTCTGTTTGAAATCTATATGATTTGAGAATTTAGGCTATACTTATTAATAAATACTTAGAAATTCTTTTTAAATAAATAACTCGTTGTTGGTAGATTCTGGTTAAATATATAGTCTTATTCATACTCTTGATAAATAAATTCTAAGGTTATCGTTTAAATTAATCTATGATTATCGTTTGAATAAATCTCGTAGTGTTAAATTTATAAAGTCTTGTGTTATACTTTCTTAATAAGAGTAAATTGAAGGTAGCGTCCTACACCACCATCCTCGCCACTGGTTGGCAATTAAGAGTTCAGAGAACCTGGGTAAAGTGCCGTTTAAAGATATATTTGTGATCACGTGAAGTCTGCATAATAATTAGGCCATTTATATTATAAGTCTGTCCAGAGCACCACCGAGTGTCAGACTCGAATCAGCTTGAACCACTGATAATAAACCGGCACTATTACAGTAGAAAGTGTCAGGCAGATTGGTAGAATTCAGCAATACATACAGGATAAAATGCAATACAGGGGACATGGGGATTCTTGCGTTATGTAATGCACTACAGATAAAGGTTGTAGTATCTGTTATGTATGCAACATATTACATGCATATAATTTATGTCTGACCAGTTGGTATTTCCAATATTATCATTGTTCTATTTTTAGAACATAAACTACATGTATGTACTAGAACTTTCTTAACTGTTGTAGAAAACTCATGCATTATATTTAGATAGAAATTTCTGGAATGATCTTTATTGTTGAAGTTGCTAGATTATGATTACTGTAGTAAATGGAAGACTATTCTAGAAACTTCTTAGTTAATATATATAAGGAGACATTTTTCATTACTCTTATCTTTAAGTCATCAGTTACCTTTTAAGTCATCAGTGATCTTTAAGTCATCAGTTACCTTTTAAGTCATCAATATATTTGGAGTATTTTACAACTTGGATATTAAGTGATTTATTGGAGCTTGGATTATTTTAAAATAGTTAAAATTATTCTTGTGGATTTTATTGTGGGAATTTATTCTAAAGTGTTCTTGGATTTAACTTGGATTTAACTGTGCTATTCAAAAAGGATCATTCCAGGATCAGATAAGACATTTTAATTTTACATTTATATTTGGACTTCAGGTATTTGTACACATAATTTGTTATTTTGATTTTCTTTATTAATTTTTCTGTAATAAATTTGTTATTGTTACAAGTTTGTTGCTGGCTTTTCTTTCTCGTTACGCCTGGCTCGTAACAGAAATTGGGGGCTCGTCCGGGATTTGAATATTTCTTTTTGGCTACATTATTGGAAATTATTACCGTTTATTTTACATTTTATTATTACCGTATTTACTCATCTGAGTTGATATCATAGTTGTTCTATTAAGTGTACCTTTCATTTTGAAATTTTTGAAACACATCACTTTCTGAGTTTAAAACCAGCAGCAAGCAGTCATGTCTTTTAATTTAGAAAAGTTTGTAGCTGAACCTTCCCAGGAGGTATTAGATTTGGCTAAGAAAACTGATTTGCTTGATCTTGCAAAAAAGTTTAATTTATCAGAAATTAAATCTTCAATGCGTAAACAAGAAATTAAAAATCTTCTGATTCATTATCTTGTGGATGAAGATATTTTTGGACAAGATGCACTTCCTCACATTGTTGAAAAACACTCTGAAATTTCTGAAATAAAAATAAAAGAGCTTGAACTTCAATTTAAATTTGAACTAGAAAAAATGCAGTTTGAAAAAGAAAGGGAAGAAAGACAGTTAGAAAAAGAAAGGGAAGAAAGACAGATGGAAAAGGAAAGGGAAGAAAGGCAGTTTGAAAAAGAAAGAGAAGAGAGAGAATTTCAGTTTAAAATGAGAGAATTAGAAATCAAAGAGAGAGCAAATCAGTTTGAACATAGAATCAATTCAAAATTTGATGTCACTAAAAATATTAGGCTTGTTCCCCCTTTCCAAGAAAAAGAAGTTGATAAGTATTTTCTTCATTTTGAAAAGGTTGCTGAAAATTTAAAATGGCCAAGAGAGCACTGGACATTACTTTTACAGAGTGTCTTAATTGGTAAAGCTCGTGAAATCTATACACAACTTACTGTTGAACAAAGCTCTAATTATGATAATGTAAAAGAATTAATTCTGAAAGGTTATGAGTTAGTACCAGAGGCCTACAGGCAAAAATTAAGAAATTCTAAGAAAGAAATTGGTCAAACCCATGTCATGTCGAATTTGCAAGAGAAAAAGAACAACTTTTTGATCGGTGGTGTCTATCTAAGAAAATTAATAAAAATCATGAAAAGCTCAGACAGCTCATGTTAGTTGAAGAGTTTAAACGTTGCATTCACTCTGATGTTAAATCTTTCTTAGATGAAAAACAGGTAGAAACTTTAGAAGAAGCTGCCCGTCTAGCTGATGATTATTCTTTAACCCACAAAGTCTCATTTATAAATAAAGGGAAGTCCACACCCTCACATTTTAATTCCAAGTTCAGTTCTGGTATTTTATCTGGCTCATCTAGTCAGTCAAATACTCCCAAACCAAAGTCATCTGATGAAAATAAAGGTCATAGTCCCTTATCTCGTCCTACATGCAATTATTGCAAGAAAACTGGACATCTTATATCTGATTGCTTTACCTTAAAAAGGAGGCAACACCAACGTGATGAGGCCAAACCCACAGGTCTTACCACTTCAAGGTCTGAACCTCAGTCTTGTATTGATAACAATGCAATTTTGAAGGTCAAAGAACCAAAGTCTGATTCTATAATGGAGATTTATGAACCATTCCTTTCGGAAGGTTCCGTGTCACTTATCGGTGATACTTGCCCACCTACTCCTATTAAAATTTTAAGAGACACAGGAGCTTCTCAATCTCTTATTTTAGCAGATACACTGCCTTTTTCTGAGAAGACTTCTTCTGGATCTAGTGTCCTTATTCAGGGTGTAGAGTGTGGTTTTTCTAATGTCCCTCTCCATAATATTTATTTGTCCTCAGATTTGGTAACTGGGCCGGTGGCTGTAGGTATAAGATCTTTCTTACCCTTTAAAGGTGTTCATTTATTGCTAGGTAATGACTTAGCTGGAAATAAGGTAGTGGTTAATCCACTTGTAACTGACACTCCTTGTGTGGATCAGATACCTGACTCCATTGAGCAGGAAATTGCTGACCTTTACCCTTCATGTGCAGTTACTCGAGCTATGGCTAAGAAGGCCATTCAAGAAGATAATTATTGTTCAGATATTGATATAGCTGATACTTTTATAGGTCAGTCTTTTGATAATGAAATGAATTTTTCTCTTACTCCTACTCTGCCTGAAACACAGACAGATTTTTCAATATCTGACTTTTCTACACCAAGATCTAAAGATCAAGGTCATGATACGCTGTCAAGGTCACAGCTTATCCAGGAACAACAAAATGATCCTGAGATTTCAGTCCTTTTTCAAAAGGCTTTTAGTGAAGATGAAGCTTTACAAGTCCCTGTTTGTTATTATGAAAAGAATGGGATTTTAATGAGAAAATGGCGACCGCCCGATGTCCCTGCTGAAGAGGAGTGGACTGTTCACCAAATTGTGGTCCCTAAATCATATCGCCAGGAAATATTAAGCTTGGCTAATGAAACACCCATGGCAGGTCATTTAGGTGTTAATAAAACCTACCATAAAATTCTCAATCATTTTTATTGGCCTGGCCTTAAAGCAGATGTATCTAGGTACTGTAAATCTTGTCATACTTGTCAGATGGTTGGAAAACCTAACCAGACAATACCTAAAGCTCATTTACAGCCTATTCCTGCATTTGATGAACCTTTTAGTAGAGTTATTATTGACTGCGTAGGTCCATTACCAAAAACTATATCAGGTTCTCGGTACTTATTAACTATTATGTGTGCTTCTACGCGCTTCCCTGAAGCTATTCCTTTAAGGAATATTAAAGCCAAAACTATTATCAAGGCTCTTGTGAAGTTTTTCACATTTGTTGGTTTACCTAAATCAGTACAGTCTGATCAAGGGTCAAACTTTATGTCTGGTATTTTCCAGCAGGTCATGCACGAGTTAGGAATTACTCAATATAGGTCTTCAGCCTATCACCCTGAAAGTCAAGGTGCATTAGAAAGATTTCACCAGACTCTGAAAAATATGATAAGGTCATATTGTTTTGACACTGAAAAAGACTGGGATGAAGGCATCCATTTATTGTTATTTGCTGTAAGAGAATCTGTTCAGGAATCTCTTGGCTTCAGCCCTTTTGAATTAGTATTTGGTCACACTGTCCGAG
This sequence comes from Ruditapes philippinarum, assembly GCF_026571515.1. NCBI lineage: Eukaryota > Metazoa > Mollusca > Bivalvia > Venerida > Veneridae > Ruditapes > Ruditapes philippinarum. The sequence goes on along the minus strand of NW_026861903.1, from coordinate 9,329 downwards.
GACCCTTAAAACTTCTTAAAGAGAAATTCCTGTCTGAAGATGACATATCTTTAAATTTGCTTCAGTATGTATCAGATTTTCGAAATAGGTTGACTAATGCATGTGAGTTAGCTAGACTTAATTTAAAATCAACACAAAGTAAAATGAAATCAAGGTATGATGAGAATGCTCATGAAAGAAGTTTTAACCCTGGTGATAGAGTACTTGCTCTTTTACCTATACCTGGAAAACCTTTACAGGCAAGATACTTTGGTCCGTATACTATTGAAAAGAAAGTCAGTGACCTTAATTATATTATTAATACTCCTGGGAGGCGAAAGCAAAAGCAAATGTGTCATATAAATATGTTAAAAGAATATTTTGACAGAGATAGCAAAATTAGTAAACCTATATCTTTTGTAAACTCTGTTCCACAAAATCAATGTTCAATTGAATCTAATAGGTGTGAAAATTTTGAAAAGTCTGATCCTGGTTCAGCAAAGCTTGAAAACTCTGATATTCTGAAAAATCTGGATGAAAAACTTGCTCACTTAGAACCGTCGAAACGAGATGAACTGAAACAGCTTATTTATGAATATGAACACTTATTTCCTGATATTCCCACACGAACTGACAAAATACATCATGACGTCATTCTTGAAAACTCTGAACCAATAAAACAGCATCCATATAGAACAAATCCTGTAAAACAAAAGTACCTAAGACAAGAAGTTCAGTATTTATTGGATAATGACTTTATTGAACCAAGTCAAAGCAATTACAGCTCTCCATGTATTCTTGTACCGAAATCAAATGGAACATATAGAATGTGTACAGATTATCGTAAAGTGAACTCTGTAACAAAAACTGATTCATTTCCTATACCAAGAATTGATGACTGTATTGACAAAATTGGAAAAGCAAAGTATGTAACAAAGTTTGATCTTCTAAAAGGATTCTGGCAAGTTCCACTTACTGATAGAGCTAAAGAAATATCAGCCTTTGTAACACCAGACGGCTTGTATCAATATAAAGTTATGCCATTTGGTATGAAAAACTCACCAGCAACTTTTCAGAGGCTAATAAACATGGTAATATCTGGTCTACACGGATGTGACGCATACATTGATGACGCAATCATCTATTCTGATGAATGGGAGGAACATCTCAAAACTATACGAGCATTCTTCGACCGACTTAGTGATGCTAAATTGACAGTTAACCTTGCAAAAAGTGAATTTTGTCATGCAATTTTAACATTTTTAGGACATGTAGTGGGACAGGGTAAAGTTAAACCAATAGAAGCTAAGGTCAAAGCTATCTCTGAATTTCCTGTGCCAACTTGTAAAAGAAAACTGATGCGATTTCTTGGTATGGCAGGGTATTATCGTAAATTTTGTAATAATTTTTCGGTTATTGCAGAACCATTGACAAATTTGCTAAAGAAAAGAAACAAATTCATTTGGAATGACAAGTGTCAAATGGCATTTGACAGCCTTAAAGCCATACTTAAGAGTGCACCAGTTCTCTTGGCACCAGATTTTAATAAAAACTTTAAGTTAGCTGTAGATGCTAGTGACATAGGTGCTGGAAGTATATTGATCCAAGAAGACAACAATGGTGTTGACCATCCCGTTCGTAACATATCAATTTGTAGAACATTTGTTTACTATGGAAAGGTCAATTGCAATGTAATTGAAGTAAACGTATGTTGAAATTCAGAATGAAATTTCTGTCACAGAGCTTATGTCAGGAGTAAGATAAAAGATAAATTGTTAAGCTTATAAAATCCGCTAGAGACAGGACGACACGACGACAGTTCGACAATGCACCGTTTGGCGCATTTTGCTAGCGACAAGACAAGACAAAAAGGCGATAACGATATCGATCGACAACGCAACGCGCAGAGTGTACCAAATCAGCCACCATACTTTCGTCGTTATATGACCTCATGTGTGTAAATATGCCGTTAAACGAAATAAAACAAATTTTTTGTGGTCGATACTGAATAGCAAATTAATAACAGTGAAATCCTTTTCCTTTTCTCACCGTCATTTTAATAGAAACACACATCAACACAACGGACTTACCAACGCACAAGTGAAATAAACCACGAATATTTTATCCTAAAACACTTTCAAAATAATTCGTAACGTTAATTTCACAACATGTAAACGAATTGAAACTTAATTATATAAATTAGTTTGAAGCACTTACCAGTAACGATAATTTCCATTACAATTAAAGCAGAAACCAACATTCTGTAATCTTGTTTACTGTATAAATTAAATACTCCTTAACGCAAAAAGGAAGTTAACATATAAGAAATATACGTTTTTATACTACGCGAATGAGGAAGTACTACACCTGGTATATTTAACTTTTATTGTTTGATAAAGATTTTGCATATGTTATCAGTTACTTTATTATTGATCGGTATATAAACCTTGGTATTTTAGCGACATAGATAAAATAAACAGATATTATAAAGGACATGTGCATTGAAAAATGTTTATGTTTTAAATATTTTGTAGTGGGTACACACTTTAAGTAATTCTTGAGATTGTACGATCTCGACTTGTACGTGTCACATTGAAGGTTCCGTGATAACCGCCATATGAATACATCTGCGGATGTTTCAAAATTGTTCCAGTTCATGTTAAATGTTAAATTCTGCTTAAGCCGGTGCTAGGGGGCGTAGACGGTTGTTTGCACTTGACAGTACCGTCTATAAACAGGCTCAATCAAACCGAGCCTGCAACGTTTTCAATTTTGCCGTGTTGGACTTTCTATAGGGATTCTTATTTTCTCTATTTTATCGCCACATCAGAGTTGTTTGTGAAGTGTTGAGGCTGTAAAAAATCGCCCCGTACATTCAATCAGAGATGTTATATTTCTGATCCTAAAAGATCGTTTAGCACGGCATTATTGCTGTCGGTTTATTGAAAAATATTTAGCTATAATTTGTTTTTAAAAATAATTTTCTAGAGAGATACTCTTGCCGCATACTGAAGAAAAAAAATTTCAACGTAGATAAAGGACGCTCTCTAATTTCATCATAAAGAATTTTTTATGGCGATGAATAAATATGCCTTCTTCTAAACGAAGGATTTTGTGATATATAGTACCGATCATTTGTAAATACAATTTCCTAGCCGAACTGTAATCTATAAAACCATAATTTCATTTTGACATTATGTGACGTCTCTTGCCATTTGTTCTTGTTGCTGGGTCATATGGGGGTTGCGTTCATTGAACGCCGCCTTTCCTTGTTGATCTTGTTTATCATATATTATGCTCACAACCGTGTTGTTTGTGCCGTGTGGCGGCTGTAAAAAGTCTCCCCGTACATGCAATCAATGTTGTTATATTTTCATCCTCGAGGGATTGTTTGGCGTTCAGTGTCGGTGTCCCCCTCCATGTCCAGCCTTCATAGACTAATGGTTTGCCCTGTCTTGTTTTTGTTTGGGGTCCGCCTTGGCTCCTTGCCATTGGTTCGTGTTGCTGGGTCATATGGGGGTTGCGTTCATTGAACGCCGCCTTTCCTTGTTGATCTTGTTTATCATATTCTATACATTTTTAAAATTAAAAAAAAAAAAACTAACATTGATTTATCATAATAATTTACATGTGTTATATAATATATGGCTCGTGAATGCAGAGGGGTCAGATTTCAAGAATATTTAGTGTTAAGGTGTGGGGCGTGGCCCTTTCCTCCTGTGGTGATAGTAGTGATGTCATCCTGGGGGTCTGCATGCGCTGTGGGGAGGTATCTGACTCCCTCGGTACTGGACCTTGGTGTAGCAGTACTCATGCTATCCAGGTTCGTTAGGTTCAATATTCTTTTAGTCTGATGTCGCTGTATTCATTCTTTTATCAATCGTTCATATATTTACTGTTGTAAAGTATGACAACAAAACAATGAAAATCATCAATATGCATTTAAAGTAGCTTTTAATATTTATTTATGAGTTTATGTTAAAAGGCACATTATTTCTTACACATTTATATATTGAAGACAATTTTAATGTATGACAATAATATTGTAAAGTGAGTTTTAAGGATCTTTAAGTTTTATTGTATTAATATGTAAAAAATAATTCCATAATTTATACTTTTAATTAGTTAATGCAAAATATTTTTAATGTTCATAATCCTGTTCATTTATATTGTTTTAGACATATATGATTGATGTAAAGCGCCTTTGAACATTTTAATGAAAAGGGCGCTATATAAATGTGGTATTTATTATTTATTATTATTATTATATTAAGTTAGATAATTTGATTCCAAGTCCGAATTTGTCATAACCTTACCTTTTATAACTTTCAAGCTTGTTAGCATTTACTTAAATGTGTTCAATGAATGTAACCCAAAGACATTTTGTTTCATAAACAACAGGAATGTTGAACCTAGCCGATGTTTTCGTAATCGGCAAAATGAACTCATTGGGTGGTATTGTTAGCATTCATTCATTTGACAGCATAAAAAAGGACCAAATATCCCATTCTTTCAGCATGTAGTTCTTATGTTTTTTAAGTTATTGCTCTACTATTCATTTGAACGCGAATTATGTCTATTTTGCATCTTTGGTGCCAGACAGTTATTATACTTGTTACCTCTTCAAATAACTATACAAACAGCTAACTTACGAAATAAACTGAGATCATACAATTTACCTTACGGTACACAAACGCATCTTGCAATTCTAATGGCATACTTTTATTGTAATGATAACATTTGAAATGGTGCATGATTGAGAATATATTAGGTCTTCATAATTAAATACCAAAACGCTGTCCAAATGCGGTATAAACAATGGTGGTTTTCCATAGAATACTAGTTACTCTAACTGCTTGGCTACCGAAACATTTTTTAAATGGATAAGTATGATTCATTGATGATAAAGCGACATTCATTTGTGCATGCAATTTCCCGAAGCTAAGTTGTCCTTTTAATACCAAAGTAACAATTATGGCTGGAACAAATTTTCTCAGGACAATCAAAGTTTTAGCATGTATTTCTTTGGAGTGTAGTTAGTATTTGCTATTAAGATGACAAGTAAATGGCGTATTTACAAGATTGTTTGGCAAACGGTTCATTGTTTTGAAATAGTCAAAATAAAATGTGCAATAACTTTATCGTATTAGACAACACATTTAATTCCCAGATATGAATCAACATAATAAACATTCATGACTTAATATAATTTAATATTTTGTCGGCTAAAATATCCCATTTGATATGTAAATTCATAAAATATTCATTAAAACATGGGCACTGTCATATTGTTTCCTACGATTGCATTTGCTTAATTTATTTCATAAAAGTGATGTAGTTATCATCAATCACTTAGAGTGTTAACAAAACTTACCATCTCAAAGTAAATTTTGCTGATGCCGGTTCTCGAGGCGTCGAAGGTATTTTACACACTTAAGTACCGTCCATAAACAAGCTCAATAAAACCGAGTTTTGAAAATTTTTGCCATTTCGGTAATTCTATTCTTATTAAAAATTCATATGTTTGTTTCTTCAATTGTACTGCAACACCAGCATTGTTTTGTGCGTCAGGAGGCTTTACAAAGTCGCCCGTACATTCAGTCAGCTATATTTCTGATCTTATAGAATCGTCCAGCACGACATACTTGTCCTCTTGTACTTTTGGTTCTTTCTTTTCTTTTTTTACAATTTCATTATAAGTGTTGTAAGGTGTTTAAGATGCTGCATAAGGACTAGACAGTAGTTTGCCTTTTTTAAGTACCGTCCGTGAACAGACCGATGATGCAACTGTTTTTTTTATTTTCGGTTATATACATTATTTGTGATTCTTCTTTTAGCTTATTTGGTGTATGATCGGTCGCTTGTTGTACTTTCACACTCTTTTTTTTACATTAGGGTGTTAACAATTTTGTCTCAATTACCACGAAACGTTGTCAGTATGATTGTATCAATAATTGCTGGGACACAAAAAAGAAAATATTGTTAGTGTTCTAGAGGCCACTTTTATAATCCAAATATTTTCAAGCTCAAGATATATATGAATATGGGGCATTTGGGGTCAAAAGCTAGAACATCTAGATCATTGTAACATCTTGTTAAAACATGGTGACCTGGAAATTAATTTTGTGTATTTGCGTTTATTTAAACTCGCCACCGGTTGCCCATTTGGGCGAGCCTCCAGAAAAGTATTAGTAATTTTAAATTTTGGAGGATAATGCAATTACAGATACAGAAAGACGACCCTATTCCAGAAGCTACTCCTGGTTCTTTAGGGTGCCAAGTGTTTAAGCAACCATACACGGGACCTTGATTTAAAGTCTCATCCGAATTAGCTGGCTAGCCCGGGAATCGAACCCGCAATGTCGAGATTACCAGTCTCGAGCTCGGAAATTAATCATTTTTTTTATTTATAGCTCAAAGTTGAAAAAATAGTCGTCTTGGTTAAAAAACTAGGTCACAGAAATAAAAAACTTTAATATACCTTGATAACACTCTTAATGGCAAAACAGTTTGGATTAATCTTGTTTAAAATTGTACTTTTTTATATGTAGACATGAACGTTTTATATGAGTGTAATATTTAGACTTAACATGGCGTACCGTTTATTCATAACAATTGTTTGTAGAGCCTAAATAATCAGATGAATGATATAAGGCCCGCCATGTTCCTCTGGTTCTCTCTATTATCGCCATATAAGCGTTGTTAATGCCGTGGAGATGCTATAAAATGTTACACCGTACATTCAATCAGAAAGTTATTTTTCCTTGAAGATTGTCTATTACGAAATTATTGTTGTGTTTCTTTTCATTTCATTTTTTCTATTTGTTTTTCATTTTCTTTCTATTTTGTAACTGGATTCTTCTTGTATTCTTTACTTGAATACTGTATAATAACCATAAGAACTAGAATGCATTGATTTTTTAGATTTGGCTTTTTACAAATTTGTGATATGTAGGATTCATTACCTCTGATTCCTTTCAAAAAACTACATATATTGACTTATAAACAGAATAAGGAAAGTGAAACACACGAAACAAAGTGGGTCAGGTTTCTATAATGTTATTAAAGACCTACGTTTCGGCTATTCAATAGCCTTCATCAGGGTACGGATATATCAGAAATATGATGCCACGGTCACATTTTCATGGATAATGCCACGGAAGAGCTACGGTCTAATCGTTCACGGATTACTACGGAAATGTGAAGTTTCGTAGTCCGCTACGGTTCCAGTACGGACAACAACGGTATGAGTACGGAGTCCGACGGATTTACCACCAAACGCCCCCGGAGAGACACGGATTGTTACGGACCGACACGAATCAGGACGGACGCACTACGGATACACTTCGGTTTGGTTTTACGGTATAAGCACGGGTTAGTACGAATAAGTACGGTCTGATACGGAGAAGAACGAATTGATACGGAGAAGAACGAATTGCCACGGATCTATACGGACCTAATACATCCGTCCACAACTTCTTGCTTGATCATTTTCAAGATTCCTCACAGGAAAAGAACACCCAAATAACGAATTGCAGAGTTCAATGATTTTGGCGGAGCGGATTCGGCCTTATCGCGTCCGACACCCGAGACAAATCAGGTCCGATTAAAGTAAATTTCTTGAAGGACACTGGATCCTCAACAAGTTCGGCCATGAGAGCCTGATACTAAAGATGAAGGGGTCTTCGTAAACGAAAGCCCATCTATAGTCTACCATCTCGTCTGTCTTCTCTTACCTGATTAGATATGGACTAGTAATCATTAATGAAAATGTTGATCATTACTGTTTCTCTTTTAATTTTAAGATTTGCTGATCATTTTACAATAACATCAAGATTTGCAGTAAAAAGCTTGTTTATTAATGTTATTATCACTCAAGGGCCAGTGTCCGAGGCTTATGAGACACTTCGTTTTATGTACATATTTAATCATATTTCATGATCCAATGTTTTTAAAATATGTAACATTAAATGTTATTCGATTACTTATGAATTGTAGTGCGATATTGATATAAATATATATATATATATTACCTCTATGCATGTCATCAAGCAGCTCAACAATGCCTCCGCATCTGACCCTTTTCAATATAAATTTTGCAGCCAAAAATTGCAATTATCATTTTTTTTGAATGTTCCCGAAAATATGTCTGTTTTTAACAAAAAGGTAGTATTTGTACCCTTGAAAAAGTACAGGATACTTAATTCGACGTACTAAACAGTGGTGGACCGTACCATTCCGTACCGCTTCGTGTTGCAACGCCACTAACCGTATAAGACCGTGCTTACCCTTGCCTCTCCATAGTGCAACGTATTACGATCGTGGCTTTCTGTGACAATGCTGTATTAATTCGTATTAAAACCGTAGCTTATACGTAGGGTAACCGTACAAATACGTAGTTCTCCGTTCCAAACCGTGGAAATCCTTGACAAGTTGGTGGACTACGAATCAGTACGGACTAGAACGGTTTTCGTACGGACCAGTAGGTTATCTGTACGGTTTAATACGGACCAGTACGTTATTTGTACGGTTTAATACGGACTAGCAGGGACACGCTACGTTTGATTTTTACGTAGCAAATTTTTGTGCATGTTCAAAAATTGTCAAGGATCGCTACGGATATACAAGGACTACTACGATTGAATGGGTGCATATAAACATCGTAATTGTTTTCTCATGTGTTGTGTAGTGTCTGTTGAAGTTTGATTTAGAGCCCTTTGATAAATTTATTACATTTTTAAACATTGCCGTAATTTTTTTAATATAAGTTTTGAATGAATCGGCCGGTACTGCTACTTGCTTTGAATATTTTTTTCTTATCTGTTATTTCCATTATTGTATCAAGTTAAGTCCGTTAGATGATTTTGTTTTAAATAATTCAATGTAGGTTTTCTTCTGTTCTAAGGCGGATGTTTATAGTTTCTTAGGTGTCGTTTGTTAGAACTGTGACGTCGAGGTCGTTTTATGTTTTGTCCGTTGGCGGAAAAATGTTTAGAGACAGGTTTCACGTCAGTTTTATTACATATTTCATATATATGTCCATACAGACGTTCTCGAATGTGTTTTACCCGACTTGCCTTCATATTGGATGCCGGCCCGCATTTTAGGCATGAAATTAAGTAAATGATGCTGCTACTTTGTACAATCATAAGATCCTTTAATTTTAAACGTTTCTCCAGTTGTGTAAATTTTTACATTAAGTTTTGGTTTTAAGAGCGAACATGCTATGCAATTTCGGAAGCATATATTGGAACCTGAGGTTTGTGTTACCATTATTGAATCAGAAAATCTCACTAAGATGTTCATAAGGTTGCAAGGGTTTACGATATACTGTTAAAACTCTATGCTTT